>NW_007883112.1:0-552 GCF_000696425.1 Galeopterus variegatus
TCTCTCTTCCTTTCTCTTGCCATGTGATCTGCTCATACCCACTGGCTGCCTGCCACTTTCCTCCATGAGTAGATGCAGCCTGAGGCCCATGCCAGATGCAGCTGACCCAGAATCTTAAGCCAAATAAACCTCTTTCCTTTATAAATTACCCAGTCTCAGGTGTTTCTGTTATAGCAACACAAAATGGACTAAAACAGCTGGTGTAAATATTTAGATGAAAGAATCTTGTAGGAACATGATGGAACATTCTTGGATGGACAGGCAGATATAGATGAATATGTAGCATATAGATATAGGGATATCATCTGGATAGATACACACATATCTATAATTATAAGTAATTAGGTATGTTAAATAGTTCTATACTTTTGGCCAAATATACAAAAATAACTATTGAAGTAGGTCATGGATAGTATATCTAAAGCACTTACTCTGGTTCTGGAAATATACTGTTGCTCATTAATGGTAGTCATGTTTATTAAAGTGGCAAGAAACAAATAAATAATCCTCTACATAAGCTAAAACTAGAATGCATCGCCTGTAGCTTTGGTG
>NW_007883113.1:0-552 GCF_000696425.1 Galeopterus variegatus
AAAAAAAAAAATCTAAACAAACAAAAAAACTAATGCTGTTTTTTGTCTCCCCTAAAGCATTTTCTTCCTGTACCTCCAGTAACTATACATTTATCTGTAGAATTATATCCCAGTAGAAATGTCACTTTAAAAAATGCTTAGAAGCAATCTGTTCCCTTTTCTCCACACCCTCGCCAGCATTTGTTAGTCACCGTCTTTTTGATTATAGCCAGTCTAACTGGTGTGAGGTGATATCTCAATGTGGTTTTAATTTGCATTTCCCTGATGACTAGTGATATTGAGCATTTTTTTATGTATCTGTTGGACATTTGTATGACTTCCTTTGCTGGTTCAGCTCCTTTGCTTGTGTTTTACTTGGGTCATTTGTTTTTTCATTGTATAATTGCTTGAGTTCTATGTACATTCTGGATATTAATTGCTTGTCAGATGCATAGTTAGCAAAAATTTTCTCCCAATCTGTAGATTGTCTTTTCACTCTGTTAATTGTTTCCTTTGCTGTGCAGAAACATTTTCGTTTGATATAGTCCCATTTGTTTATTTTTATTTTTGCTG
>NW_007883114.1:0-552 GCF_000696425.1 Galeopterus variegatus
TTTTTTTTTTTTTTTTTTTTGGAAATGATCCATTTTGAATAGTTTTTATATTTACTTTTATAGATGTGTGCAAATCGCTAGTTTTAAAATTCCCTCTGTCTTAATGATTACTTTCTCCTAATGACTTGTTTCTTTTTAAATATGTGTGCTTCTATCCTTTTTTTGATTAGTAATTAGTGGTTTTTTATTAATTTATTAATTAGATATAATTTTTTATTTTGTATGTAGTATTTCCTTCCTTTTGATTTATGTATGAATTACTCTTTTGTTATTTTTCTAGCTTTTTAAGTTGGAAATGTAATTCATTCATGTTCAGTCTTTTATTTAAAGAATTTAAAAAATTTAAGTACTGAACTTCTCCCAGTGGTTGGAGACTGGGATCTGGCATGAGATAGCTAGTGTAAAATTCTTGGTGGCAGAAATGACTGCAGTATTAAGTATGGAGATGTCTAACACACTACATTATTAATTAAGTCAATTAATTTAGTTTGTTTATTAGTTCAATGATGTTGTAGCTCTCCTCTGAGACTCCCAAATCCTCAGTAAAATTCT
>NW_007883115.1:0-552 GCF_000696425.1 Galeopterus variegatus
TTTTAAATCCTTGACATCATCTCCATGAGGGTTTTCAAACCTTTTTAAGCAGGATGGCTTACATAGAACAGATGAAAACACAACTACTCTGTCTGAAGCAGGAGCAAGCCATCCCAACCCACATGGTCTCCAACTCAGCCTCATTCCCATTTCTTTTACCTTCTAGCACCCCCTGAGGCCCTTCTGTGGGACTCCCAGTTACACAGTCTAGAGACCACTGATTGCATCATCATTTCCTGTGTAACTGCTTGCTCAGTTACTGGTGGGATCTAGTAGCAAAATCACCTATATTATTGCTAAGATGACTTTGCTCTGTCTCGCAGTGCTTTGCATATGGTTCTCTACTCCCTCACATCCTCAACTGGCCTCTGTTGCTATTTGCATCAATTTTTACAAAAGTGTTCCGAAATGGCTGGCATGGCAATCTGTTCTTCCATTACAGATATTAAAAAAATAAGTGCTATGGGAAAAAAACAAAGCATAATAAAGGAGATAGATGGGGTTGGGACAGGGTCTTATTATATAGAGTAGTAGGCCTCTCTGATGAAGTGA
>NW_007883116.1:0-552 GCF_000696425.1 Galeopterus variegatus
GGCACTGAGAGGTTGAATAACATACTAAACAGGAGAGCTGGGATTCAAACTCAGGCATATTTGACTCTAGAGCTCACGCTCTTTCCATTATGACCCCACTTATATTAGCAGGAAAGCCATGACCCGTTCTATTTTTATCAGTAGGGAGTCACGTGACTCAGCGCATTCTCTACTATTATAGTCTGCTTTTGCCAAACAAATTAGCAAGGATAGAAAAAATAATTTGGGTGGGTCAGTCCAATTGTGTAAAAGAAATCACTGTACCACCCCCCCAATCACATATCTCTAGAGCATAAATATACAATGTTTATCGTTCATAGGCTTTTTCTCTAATATAGCTTATATTCGTAGGAAAAGAGCACCTATTATCTTAGGAACTTTCATATCATTTGGTGATTATCTCTGGCCTTAATGAATGAAAAAATTGCTATTACATTTTTCGTTTGGCGAGGAGAATAGGACCTGTGGACTCACCTGTTCATGTTTTGGAGATATTTTTCAAGAAAGAAATTGGGAAAAAGCAAGGGAAGAGGAGAGACAGGCCCCACAGAA
>NW_007883117.1:0-552 GCF_000696425.1 Galeopterus variegatus
TTAATAGAGACAAAGAATGGTTATGTTTTGTAATGATGAATATGTTAATTATCCTGATTTGAACATGACATATTGTACACAAGAACTGATATTCAACGTTGTACCCCACAAATATGTATAATCAATTATGTTTCAATGAAAAAAAAAACTAAGGTGGAAAGTAATGTGCACTAAAATGTGGGTCTAGGATATTTTAAGAACTAAAAGCTGTTTTATATAACATATGGTTAAAGAAAATTTATTTTAGCTTCATAGAAGTTCTTTCCTTTTCTCCACATTTGCACTTTTAGTCTGTGGTTAAGTGCAGGGGATTTTGGAGCTGGTTCTGGAAAACGGTATGACCGTGAGGTAGGTGGTCGTAACCCATAATGAGCTTTATTTGGGTGATGCTTTGACAGGTGCATATGGGGGAAGTCTCTCACAGCATGAGACCATCTAGAGGACGCGGTGGGGGGTGGTGCTGGTGGCAGCTACCATCTTGAACAAAAGTGGGGCAAAGGAACTCTTGGGGGGTGGGGGAGTAGGGGTAGGTGAAGAGCTAAGTGTCTAGGT
>NW_007883118.1:0-552 GCF_000696425.1 Galeopterus variegatus
TGCAAGTTAGGGGTACTGTGAGGGGGCAAGGTGCGAAGACTAGGGCATGGTGATCCCTGTTCACTGTCCAAACCTACATGCTGTCACCAGGTGGCAGCATTCCCCACTTTTCTGAGATGCCTGAGCAACTCCCAGCCATCCTTGGGACTGGATGTCACAATGTAAACATGATGACCACACAATAAACTATAATGGGGGTGGGAGGAGCACAGGATTAATGCAGTGGGAAGGTCTGCCATTAAATGAGCTGTGTGATTTTGACAAAGTCATTTCCTGTCCTTGGGCTGCAGTAACAGGAAGGGATGGGATGGAGTGACCTTTGAGTCCCTTCCTGTCCTGCCTTTTTAATGACTCTCTCACTCAGAGCACTGGGGATCAAGGAGAGGGGGTGGTTGGGGGGCTGGGAGAATGGGGTGGCAGAGAGCCCTGAGGGGCAGTGCAGATGGTGGGGAAGAGCAGGAAGGCAGGCTCTGGGGAGCCCTGTGGTCCAGTCCCACTGAGATGCTCTGTGCTTGGCAGACACGCGCTGCACCCCGTCCTGGCCTGGCTGGC
>NW_007883119.1:0-552 GCF_000696425.1 Galeopterus variegatus
CTGATTGCTCTGGCTAGTACTTCCAGTACTATGTTAAATAGGAGTAGTGAGAGTGGGCATCCTTGTCTTGTTCCCATTCTGAAAGCCTTTCCCCATTCAGGATGATATTGGCAGTGGGTTTGTCATATACGGCTTTTGTTGTGTTGAGATACTTTCCTCCAGTATCTAATTTGCTGAAAGTCTTTATCATGAAGGGATGTTGAATTTTGTCAAATGCTTTTTCTGCATGTATTGAGATGATCGTATGGTTTTTGTCCCCAATTCTGTTGATGTGGTGTATCACATTTATTGACTTGCATATGTTGAACCATTCTTGCATCCCTAGGATGAATCCCACTTGATCTTGATATATAATTTTTTTAAGGTGTTGCTGTTTGCTAATCTTTTGTTGAGGATATTTGCATCTATGTTTATCAGAGATATTGGCCTGTAGTGTTCTTTTTTTGTTATATCTTTGTCTGGTTTTGGTATCAGTGTGATGCTGGCCTCATAGGAGTTTGGGAAAATGGCCTGTTTCAATTTTTTGGAATAGTTTGAAGAGAATTGGTATTA
>NW_007883120.1:0-552 GCF_000696425.1 Galeopterus variegatus
AAAAGTCAAAGGCAGTAAATGAAAGATAAAATTAACTACTGAGTTTCTGGAAAGGGAGTACGTTGTTTCTAGCTAAAGATTAAGGAAAGATTTGCTATTAATAACAATGTTCAACACAGCTGTGAACATTTTCATGCCTACCTGAACAGTGCCAAGAGGAAAAGGCAAGCCAGGGGGAAATACAGCGATAAGGCTAAATTTCGTTGAAGCTGCTTTTATGTTTGTTAACACTTTGCCAGGTTTTCACAGAGATTTGTATGTATGTGATAATGCCAGTTATATTACAGAAAAACATTTTATTTTTTTCTTAGCAGAGTAAAATGGAGATTAATGTAAAGGAGTAAAAACTGGGCTTGGTGGCTTTAGGTCTGCTCAGCTCCAGACCTTTGGAATCCTATTTTCTGAGCCCCGTAGTCACTCTCCCTTTATTAGTTAAGTGTCCTAGTTAAATCCCCGGGGATCCCATCTACTATTTGGGTTCTTATAAAATATGGTACCTGACAAAAGAATGAATCCTGCTTATTGCTGTGCTACAAAAGGGAGTCCAAGTGG
>NW_007883121.1:0-552 GCF_000696425.1 Galeopterus variegatus
ATAATTACAAGTTTAATTCTTGTTTCAATTCATTAACTATATTTTAATTATTTTGAGTTCACCTGCATGTTTCAACCATCCTAATCATTATACACACCAGGGAAAGAAAGGAGAGAAGAGAGAGTGAGAGACAGACAGAGAGGTAGGAGGGAAGGAGGAACTAGGCCAATTTATTTAGGTTCTGTGCACAAAATGAAAAAACTTTAAATAACACCTATTTTCAATTTATCCCTAGCCCATTCTTGGTCTCAATGTAGCAGATTAACAAGGACCATTCCCTACTTTAATTTTGTTGGTTTGTTCTCATTTAAAAAAACAAACAAATGAATGAACAAAAAAAACACTCCCAAGGAACTGTGCTGGGCTAAAACAAAGTACGTGACAGGGTATAATGAGCCCCACCTCTGATAGGAGCTCAGGTCTCTCCTGTAACTCCTCCTCCTCCAGGCAGCCCTCAGACTGCTCCCACACACTCCACCCTCACGAAAACCTTCCTTTCATCAAAAGAAAGCCTGCCCCCACTCTCCCCCAGGACTCTGCAATCCAAAGCAG
>NW_007883122.1:0-552 GCF_000696425.1 Galeopterus variegatus
TTTTTTTTTCCACATTAGTAGAAACAGGTTCTGATCACAGATTTTTTTCAAGTCTTTAGTTTCTACTTCCTGAATCACACACAAGTAGATTCTGAAATTCTGAAAGCATTCCAAATAGAAGAGGTCTCCATTGCACCTAAAATACAGGAGGACAAAATTTGGGTTTTTATTCAATTTACCTATCAGGATTAGAAAACGAGGGCCTCTTGCTGGAACAACTCACTAAAGCTTCCAGAATCATGAATAGGAAACGATAAGGACTGAAGTTAAAGTAGTTTCCACCAGTGCATAAGCCAAATGTTATAATGACAAAGAGTCTTTGGCCAGTCCTGAAATGTTGACAGTAAAGATTCAAATCACATTCAAATCACATTTATTAAAGGGTCAGATTAGTAGCTGGTGATGAGTGTAAAAGATGTTAAACAAAAGTTAATCTACATTAACACCATTTATTTTTCTATATATTTATTCTCCCTGAACTGGCTCGCTCCTGAAACAGCTGCTTCTGGAATTTATAACAGTGCATGGTTAAGAGGGAGAGCACTGGCAGCT
>NW_007883123.1:0-552 GCF_000696425.1 Galeopterus variegatus
CAGAATACAGCAACACATCAAAAAAATTATACACCATGATCAAGTGGGATTTATCCCAGGGGTACAAGGATGGTTCAACATACGAAAGTCAATAAACGTGATATATCACATCAATAAACTCAAGGACAAACACCATATAATTATCTCAGTAAATGCAGAAAAGGCATTCGAAAAAATTCATCATCCCTTCATGATAAACACACTCAACAAATTAGGTATAGAGGGAAAGTATCTCAACACAGGAAAAGCCATCTATGACAAGCCCACTGCTGGTATCATTCTGAATGGGAAAAAACTGAAGTCTTTTCCCTTAAGAACAGGAACATGACAAGGGTGCCCACCCTCACCACTTCTATTTAACATAGTACTGGAGGTACTAGCCAAAGCAGTCAGGCAAGAGAAAGAAATAAAGGGCATCCAGATTGGAAAAGGAAGTCAAACTGTCCCTATTTGCAGATGTTATGATACTATATACAGAAAAACCTAAAGACTCTGTCAAAAAACTCCTAGAGCTAGTTAATAATTTCAGTAACATTGCAGAATACAAAAAAA
>NW_007883124.1:0-552 GCF_000696425.1 Galeopterus variegatus
GAGATTTAATTAAACGTTAAAGATATGTATTACATATCTTCTCCTCAGATGTGAAAAAAAACCCATAAAATTTGCCAGTGAGTCTAGTTGTATGTATATCAGGAAGTTCAATAAACAAAAACTTTGCAGATATGAAAAGTGGTACTTACAAACGGCTTGCACTAAAAATCTAATACTGTACTTAACCTTACATTTCCTTCCTAAGGCTAATAATGTGTATTTATTCCAAAGGAATTTTCTATCCCTTAATTTGTTTTCACAGAGAATAAAGAAGGAAAAGATTGTTTATTAATATTCAATACATCTCTTTTTGTGCATGGCCATCTTTTCCAACATCATAGGATTTTCGAGTCCAGAAGACCTTAGGAGAGTGTCTACTCCCATGGAATTCACCACCTTTTAACACAGTGCCCTTCTCTCAAATGAGATCTAATATAAAAATCAATGCTTAAAAACAGCAAAACAATGTTAAACACACCAGCTTTTGGAGGGTGGGAAATCTGGGCCATCTTCCAAGCACCCTCATTCTCAGGAGCTTCCCCCAACCAAGTA
>NW_007883125.1:0-552 GCF_000696425.1 Galeopterus variegatus
TTCCCACTGCTCTCGTCCATCCCTTCCATCTCTTGCATATTCTGGTGCGATAGACTCCTTATGATCTTGCTGGTTCCATTCTTGGCCTTCCTTGAATCCATTCTCCAAACTACTGTGAGGGTGAACTTTCGAAGACGGAAATCTGATGATCTCACTTCCCTGCTTGAGATTATTTTAGGACTCCCCATTGCCTGTTGTGCGAACTTTAACACAATATGCAAGGCCTTGCCTTTGCAGCCTAACCTTCTGCTACTCACCCACACAGGTTCCCCTCCAGCCACAAGTTATGTCTTTCAAATCCCAAACAGACTATTACCCAAATAGCTTTCAAACCCATGAGCCTAATCAGAGCACAATCATGCCTTCAAAGAAGTTTGGACCAGAAGTGTATAATTTGCCTCCTCCTCACCTCACTGGGGTGGGGTTGGGAGATGGGGGTCCACGATTCCCACCCTACAGTTATGGGGATGGTCGAACACTGGACAGATGAGACTGACTGCAGTTTATTAGTCACATATGCTCATGGCCAAGGGAAGGAGGACACTGCACACT
>NW_007883126.1:0-552 GCF_000696425.1 Galeopterus variegatus
TTAAGTTCCTCCCCAAATCTGTTAAGTGTTTGGGGAAAGGGAAGGAAACATAGGAATTCAGGAAATAGATCTTCCAAGTCTCAAAGAAATAGAAATATGAAGATCTTTCTTTCCTATAATTTTCTTCATAGTTTTGGTAACTCTGTTCCAGGGAAGAATTGAATGCCAGGTGAACTTGAATTTCAGGAAGTGTAGTCAGTGTCCAAAGAGATACTTAGAGGTAAAATACCTGTCAGAGTCTGTTATATCATTGCTATATCCAGTTAGGTTAAGTTCATTGATCATTTGGTGGTTAAAGAAGTAAGAGTCTAAAAATGATGAGAAAGTGGGGGTTTTTTTATGTCCCAAATATATCATGATTCATCTCTGAGAGATTCTCTTGAAAAATGAGGCTCATGCTCAGTATCTAACATTGTTTTCAGTGTCTAAACTCTCTGGGGGCAAGTTAACTATAAAAGAAAGATGTCTTATTTTTAGCTTTCAAAATGTTGACATCCAGATTATAGCAAATTCTTTTTCACTATGGAAAAGACAAGAATAGTCCTGGTTTTT
>NW_007883127.1:0-552 GCF_000696425.1 Galeopterus variegatus
AGTGAAGAAAAAAGATGATAATAATTGGGAGATGCAGGACAAAGACAAAAACGAGGACAAGTACAGTGGCAGGGAAGGGGAAGGACAGCTCTGGTGAGGGGACTGGTGTGGGTGTTTGTGGGAGCTCTGGAGCCAGGGCTCCCCTGGGTGCTGGTGCTTCTTCTACTTCTTTTGATGTTTCAGGGGTGGTTAGGTGAGCTTGCTCTGGCTCTGTCTAGCTCTTGCTCTTGCTCAGGGTCTTGCTCTGGATCAGGATCTTGCTCTGGATCAGGATCTTGCTCATGCTCTGGCTCTGGCTCTGGCTCTGGCTCTGGCTCTGGCTCTGGCTCGGGCTCGGGCTCGGGCTCTGGATCTTGCTTTCGCTCTGGCTCTGGCAGTGGAGGTGGAGCTGGAGCTGAAGATGGCCTTAGCTGTTGGGACAGTTTTTCAACTAGAGTGACAACAATTGAAAATATCAACGTGAGTTTCTATGTCTCTTCCAATTACAGTCTTTCTGAGAAGCCCCAGTCAAGAGACCCAGCCTCAGGAAGTCTCCCCACACTGCAGAACACT
>NW_007883128.1:0-552 GCF_000696425.1 Galeopterus variegatus
ATTGAAACAACACACTGTACCCCACAAAAAATAAATATAAATAAATTTGAAAACAAGAGATGGTTTCAAAAATTTATAGGAAGACCTATATTGTTAAGAGGATTTTACCTTTCTAGTCATTTAAACAGCATATAAATTTCAAATTTATCTTCTTTAAAAGGAATGGGAGTGTATATAGATGATTCTTTCCAGGATTATAACTGAGTCAAATTGGTCAGTGTTTCAGAATCAGCTTTTTCAGGCATAAATAAAAGAATGGGTATTTACTTTTTAATTGCATGCCTTACTTTTATCACTAAGTGGAAATTTAAAAAAAAAAAACTTTTTGGTCTTTTGCTTTATGCCCTAAAAATTCATTACATTTATTAAATATGTTCACAAATATGTACTGGTATAATAATATAACTAGTTATCATGCAGTAGAAAAACATATATATATAATATAAACATATATTCCTGTTGGTTCTGTTTCTCTGTAGAACCCTAATACACCCGTGCTTATTTTGAAACTAATTTAAAATATATATTCTTTTGTTTGTAGATATTTCAGTT
>NW_007883129.1:0-552 GCF_000696425.1 Galeopterus variegatus
GTGCTAGGCGTCCCAGGGGTCCCATGCCAGCCTCTCTCAGGCTGGTTATAGCAGCAAGCCCATCTGAATCTGCAGGTCTGATTTACTGCACTGCAGTTGGGAGGGCCGCAGAATGGGGACATGTTTTGGTAAGCAGTGCCTGCAAGCTGACATTCCAAAGTTGGTCAGATGGACAAATGGTTTTGGAGATGAACATCAAAAGTGGGGCACCAGAGAATCCTTTTTTCTCTTTGAGGGCATGGCAGTTTGCATGTGACCATTTCACAAGTACTTCTGGGTCCTATTATCTTAAATATGATCCTGGTGCCCTCCAACCCTGCCTGGGGGCCGTTGAGGCCTGATCACCCTCCCCGCCTTCCCCCAGGCTCACTTGCTGCTGTGTACATCTTGGAAATCTGTGCAAAAGAGGACTATGGAGAAGAGCAAAACAATCAGCAAACATTTACCCCTTGGGTAACACCTGCAGAGGGGCCTCGTATACAACGCAGGCACCTTTGCACACCATGATGAGTGTCCCCTTTCTTGGGACTCCTTAATTGCTTCTTGGGGCAG
>NW_007883130.1:0-552 GCF_000696425.1 Galeopterus variegatus
TAGGGCTTTGGGCAATGTTTTGATGGATTTTGGACATCTCTCCAGGAAAGAAACCCAGAGAAGAGGAAAGGAGAGAATTGGTTCTTTGATCATACATTTATCAGGACTCTAAATATCCTCCCCAGATTTAAGGTTAAAAAAATTATTTAATTCACTGTTTGTTGACCACCTACTAATATGTCAAAAGCATAGTGCTGGAAATGTGGGTGGGATATAACAGTGAATAAAAAGTATAGTCTCTGCCTTCAGTGAAGTAATGCCCTCTTTCTAAGTGCAGGACCAACGCCACTAAAGATAGCCCCTCTATTGTGTAAAAGTTAGGCAGGAAAGTGGGTGTGGGACAGGAGGAGCTCTGCTGACTGCAAAATTATCTCATGTACTGTTGGCTTGCTTACACTGGCTAATACCTCTTGGCGTGGTGAACGGGCGACCGAGTTGCCCACGATTGCAGCTTTAAAAACCGAGAACAAAGATGGTTCGGGGCCGCACCTTTGAATTGGCTGGTGTGGTCCGGCTGCTGGAAATAAAAATCTTTTTCTCTTTTTCTATATC
>NW_007883131.1:0-552 GCF_000696425.1 Galeopterus variegatus
CTTTTGCGATCATCGGAGTCAGCATCTCGAAACATTTTTTGGTTTTCCTGAAAAGCTACACAACAGCTAGTGTCGAGGGGTCCTCAGGTCCCCCCAAAAGCTTGGCAAGTGCATGAAGGCTTGAAAAGCACCCCCGGGCTTTTGCAGGGCGCAGCACAGGGTGGAAGGAACTCTCTCCAGCCCTTGGCACAGCTGGTCCCCGGAACCGTCCTGCTTGGAGGATGGTTTCAAAGATGGAAACGCTGGGCTGGAACTTGATGAACTTTTGTGAGGACAAGGATGGTGTCTCCTGACTTTTCAGAATCTCCATATTAATAGGTGGTGTTGCAGAAATGGGAGGTGAAATACAAAAATGAGAGAAGTCAAGATGGCAATCGAGCAGCTAAATACAGAGAACACACACAATTTGGGGTTGTGCTAGATTGGTTGTCTTAGGAGCTGAGTTGTGTGGTGTAAAATGTCCCCAGACTGGGGGTGATCTCTAAGTCTCACAGTTATTCCGTGAGATAAACGCTATTCACCTCGTATTCCAGGTGGGGAAGCTGAGGTTTC
>NW_007883132.1:0-552 GCF_000696425.1 Galeopterus variegatus
GAAACATTTTCTTCACTTGGCTTCTGGAACACAGAATTTTCCTGGTTTTCTTTCTACTTTAAGCACATCCCCTTCTCAGTATCCTCACTTCTTTTCCTGAGTGATAAATGTTGGATGTTCCAGGATCCAGTCTGGAAATTTATCTCCCCTTTACCTTCTCTATCCCCTGAGCTAACTGGGAGACAGTGGGGAATTGAAGAAACACACTTATGGGATCAGGAGGGCCCCACAGGCTGATGACCTGTAAGGCATCCTACTTTATTTTAGGTTCTTCTTTATAAGCCAGTAAAAATAACAAATTGTACTGATTAAGTCAGTTATGCCTGGTACAAAGCTATTTATAGAACATTTTCTGCTTCCATGACACTTTAAGGTTCATGGCTAACTGCTTTTCAGCAAAACAAGAGCATAAGTTACTCAATTACAAAGCTTTCAGGGTCTCAGTTTCAATCAAAGGTCATACCTCAAGGAGAGGGAGAAGGGAGAAGCAGGCAAAATGGGAAGCTTGCCTTGCTGGCCTCCTCCCTAGAACAGCAAGGACTCTGTCAGCTT
>NW_007883133.1:0-552 GCF_000696425.1 Galeopterus variegatus
CACAATTCGCTTACAAAGAATGCACTGTACCACCCCCAACTGGACCTAAGGGGAGGGGACCTGATTAAAGTGTTCTATTTTCCCAACAGTCCATTACTCAACTTCTCCCTAACTATACCCCCTTCCCACCTCTAGTAACCACAGTTCTATTCTCTCCTTCTGAAAGTTAAAGGCATTATTGTGGCCCTTCCTTCCTTTCTTCCTTCCCTCCTTAGCTTCCACTTATGAGTGAGGACATGCAGTATTTCTCTTTCTGTGCTTGGCTTATTTCATGTAACATAATTTTTTCCAAGTTTATCCATGTTGCTGCGAGTGGCAGAATTTCATTCTTTTTTATGGCAGAGTAGTATTCCATTGTGTTTATACACCACATTTTCCTTATCCAGTTACCCATCTATAAACATTTAAGCTGGTTCCATATTTTGGCTATTGTAATTAGAGCCGTGATGAACATCGAAGTGCAGGTGTCCCTTTCACATGATGATTTCCAGTCCTTTGATTTTATAATTTATGTGAAAATGCAAGTAGCCCAAAAGAACAGAACTGAGGGGG
>NW_007883134.1:0-552 GCF_000696425.1 Galeopterus variegatus
TGCTTCTGTAAACGTAAGGAAGAACAGCAATGGGATAAAAGGTTGTTCCACTTAGACAAAAATAAATCAAGAAATCTAAGACTGAATTCCAATTGTATTAAAAAATCTGAATTTCAGTCTGAATTTAATCTCTGTATAATCTCTGCATCTATATCTATCTTTCTATCTATTACCTATATCTATTTGTATAGATATATAGAGAGAAAGATGGATAGATATAGATATATTTATCTTATGGGCACTAGGCCAGAGCTCAAGTGAGTAAATTCTTTTAACTTGAAAATTATTTTGTTGGACTTATTTATGGTAATCCAATCTCTGAAATACTAGCAGTGACGATATTAATGTTAAATGAATGTTCTTTACATATAAGTAAGTATTGAAAATCCCGTATTTCTGTTTCTCTGAAGGAAAGAAAGCCATTGCTGTGATTGCTACAGGTTATTACTTGCTTTTTGGATTGATTTTGTCTTTAATATCTATGCTTTACATTAAATTCATCAATGAGAGGGTTTTGAATTTCTTCTCTTATTTAAAGACTATTTGAAAGAT
>NW_007883135.1:0-552 GCF_000696425.1 Galeopterus variegatus
AAAATGTCTAAATTCATTAACAGGAGGACTCACACATGAACAGCTATGGGAAGAAAGAAGCCGATTGGATTTATACAGGGAAATAATCCAATGCAGTTAAAACTCTACCACTCAAATGGTAACAACTCAGAGGTAATCCAATGCCTTTTTAAATTTCTCCTCACTTTTATTGTTTCCTTTATGCCATTCTCAGTTTTTACAAACTTCTTATATATAAATATACACACCAATAATCCCTGGGAGGGAGTGGTGATGGAAATTTTTGGATACATAGAAAGAAATTCTGAGTCTTTGAATAACCAAAAGCGTATTTATCTTGTCAGACTTCATTGATATTTTGGTTACGGCTGAGCATAGAAATCTCATTTCAAATTGTTTTCCCCAGAATATTGAAGCTACTTCTCCAATGTTTTCCAGCACACATTGATGCTTGTGACATTTTTTTTGTTGTTGTTATCTTTCTATTTCTTATACTTTTTGAAGAAAAAACATGTTGCTGCCTTCATTCTTCATCGGTCTCCTCCTCTCTGAAAGCTTTAAGGGCTTTCAGCT
>NW_007883136.1:0-552 GCF_000696425.1 Galeopterus variegatus
TCTCTTAAAAGAGCCATTTTAAGATAGGTCATGTGGCGTAATGGACAGCTGTTGGCATTAATATTTTGAAGACAGGATCGACCAATATAGTAAGGATTTTTAACAGGAATTAGGAACATGGGAATCACACGGGTTTTACTCCCAAAGAAATAACTGAATTCCATGGATCAAAAATGAAATTTATTTACTCCACCGGTAATGCACTCTGCTGCTTTCTTAGTGAGAGGAATGACCCCCTTGGTCTTCATAGACCTCGGTCTCCTCATCTGTAAATAAGATAGTTGGTGTTGATCTAAGACTCTGCAAGTCTGAATTCTACATAATGGGAGAGATGTTTACGTGAGTGAAATGCAAAACCACGTGAAAGCTCACTCTTATTCCAGCTACAATGTGGTAGACGCCTTGGACTAACTGTACAAAAGACTCACCTGAGTCAGTTGAAAAGAATAAAGTGCCAGAGGAAGTGCAAAAATTAATCAAATGCAGTTGTTTGTAGATACAGTGCAAATGACTAAATAAATTTCCAACCGACTAGAAGTATTAAAGATTAGC
>NW_007883137.1:0-552 GCF_000696425.1 Galeopterus variegatus
TTGTCTTGCATCTGGAATACTGGTCGGGTGACCCTGCCTGGGGTAACCAGTGACCATGCCACGGGCTCTCATCAACCAGTTGCTGCCATCATGGGCTTCTCTGTTCAGTGATGTCAGAACTGGAAGATGCCTCAAGACCTCCTGGCCCAACCCCTCCATTCTATTGATGGGGAAACTGAGCTCCAAGGAGGATACAGACTTATCTAGGACTTCAACAAAGCCAGGTCCAGGAACTAGGTGTCCTGGCTCCTACCACTCCAGCTCAGTTTCACAAAGGGGCCAAGAAGACAGCAGAGCCTGGTGCTCTCAGGACCACACAGAGAGAAAGCTTGCTTCTGCTTCTTTCTACGTGGTCTCCAGAGAAAGCCATGCTGGACAGAGCAGACAGTACCCCGGCACTGACAGAGGGTGCTGCAGGAGCAGTCAGTGAGTCCCATCAGTCTTCCAGGAAGAAAGGCCTCGGAGGTGGGTAAGGCCTGGCTGGGCACACAGGCCTCCAGGTACACTGGCCGAATGCATGAAGAAAGAGAGCTTTCAGGGCTGAAGCAGGAG
>NW_007883138.1:0-552 GCF_000696425.1 Galeopterus variegatus
TAGAACCGAGACAGAAATAAACCAAAATCTGGGCCATAAAACGTCTCAATAAATTTCAAAGGCTTGAAATTATACAATGTTTTTTTTTTTTTTTTATCAAAATGGAATTAAACTAGAAACCAATTTAGAGTTGGTCAATTTGGACTAGAAAGTCCAAAAACATTTGTAAATTAAGCCATACATTTATTAAAAAACTGTGTCCAAAAGAAATCAAAAGAAATACTAGAGAATATTTTGAAGTAAATCAAAATGATAAAAACATACTAGAAGTTATAAAATGCAACTGAAACAGTACTTAGAAATTTTAGCATTAAATTCTATTAGATTCAATCCATCATCTAAGCTTCTGTCTTAGAAACTAGAAAAAAGAAAAGCAAATGGAAGCCAAAGTAAACAGAAGAAAGGAAATAATAAAGAACAGAGTAGAAATCAATTAAATAGAAAACAAAACAGAAGAAAAATAGAGAAAATTAAAAAAAAACAAAAGCTGCTTATGGTAGGAATGCTTCTAAGATGGCTCACAATGATCCCCACCTCATTGCATTCATGTCT
>NW_007883139.1:0-552 GCF_000696425.1 Galeopterus variegatus
GAAGGTGGTGCTCACTATCGCATGTGGTTATGACCAGCACACTAGCCTGGGCTTATTCACATTGTGGTGGCCACAGTTTTCAAAGGAGCAGCAAAGGAACACAAGTACCAAAACATAAGCACTTCTGAAGTCCTCTTTCTGTCACATACACTGTTACCCCATTGTCCAAAGAAAGTCACATGATCAAGCCAAATGTAAATGGACTTTAGTCTTTCCAAGAGCATGGATATAGACAGTTTTGAATAAACTGAGGTATATTTCTGTAACAATCTGTGAAGTCAGAATAATGTTTTGCTAATAAAATTTTAAAAATCAGATCTTCATACTGTCCTAGTTGAATCTAAATAATATATAAATTAATACATGAACTTTTCTTTATCTATTAATTTACTAATGCATTCAAATACTTATTCATTTAGTTATGACGAAAGGTAGAATTAAAATAGATGATTAAATTCAAGTTCTAAGAAAGGTTTTGTTTGGTTTGGTTTTCCTTCCCCACCCCAATTTAAATATTTGGAACAGAATGTTTAGGAATGCAGCAGAGAGAGA
>NW_007883140.1:0-552 GCF_000696425.1 Galeopterus variegatus
TTGTTCTTTAGTCTTTTTAGTCTTCATACTAAGGATGTAAGTCACTCATTCACCACTCTTACAACATTGGAGTACTCTGAGTTTGTCTGTGTACTTACTTTACTAGTGAGTAAACTAGTGAGTAAACAAGACGTTTTCCTGTTACACTTTAGCATCATCTTCTTTCAGATCGAAGAACTACATTTAGCATTTCTTGTAAGGCAGGTCTAATGTTGATGAACTCCCTCAGCTTTTGTTTGTCTGGGAGAAGACTTTCCTTCTTTTTCATATTTAAAGGTTAGTTTTGCTGGATACATAATTCTTGGTTGATCTTTTTTTTCCTTCAGCACTTTGACTATATCATCCCAGTCTCTCCTGGCCTATATGGTTTCTACTGAGAAATGCACTGAAAGCCATATTGAGGCTTCACTGAATGTGATGTGTTTCTTTTCTCATGCCACTTTGTCTTTGGTTTTCAATAATTTGGTTATGATGTGCCTTGGGACATTCTTCTTTGGACTGAATTTGATGGGTGACCTCAGAGTTTCCTGTACCTGGATATTGTCATCTTTC
>NW_007883141.1:0-552 GCF_000696425.1 Galeopterus variegatus
ATTATCTATATACAAGACCATGTAATCTGTGAATAGAGTTAGTTTTACTTCTTCCTTTTAAATATGGATACTTTTATTTCTTTTCTGGCATAATTTTCCCAGTTAGCACCACCAGTACAATATTGAACAGAAGTGGTGAAAGTAGACATCCTTCTCTTGTTCCTGATCACAGGGGAGAAGCAATTGGTCTTTCACTATCAAATATAATGTTAGCTGAGAGGTTGTCATGGGCGCCCACTATCAGGTTAAGGAAATTCTCTTCTACTCCTATGCTGTTGATTGTTCTTTTTTATCATGAATGGGTGTTGGATTTTGTAAAGTGTTTTGTCTGTGTCTGTTAAGACGATTATGAAGTTTTGTCCATTAATATGTTGTATTACTTTCACTGGTTTCTAGATGTTGAAACAATCTTGCATTTTAAGGATAAATTGCACTTGGTCAGGATGTATAATCCTTTTTATGCTGCTCTATTTGGTATCTAGTATTTTGCTGAGGATTTTTATGACTCTATTTGTCAGGGATATTGGTCTTTATCTTACTTTTCATTTGGTG
>NW_007883142.1:0-552 GCF_000696425.1 Galeopterus variegatus
GTAAAAATTTAATTACTGTTTAGAAAGTATATCATGCATCTTGTTACCTCCAGTGTGTCATATGACTAGAAATATATCACCTATTATTAGAAAACAAACTGAAATGGGATGCATATAAAGGACACTTTGGCTGTTTGACTAAGCAGATCCATTGATTTGTGTGTTTCCAGCAAGGCCAGTCTTTGACTCTGCGTCTCATATAATGGCTCAGTACCATTCACTTCATAACTATAATTCTCTGTCCTTCAGTACAGTGCTTGATTTCAGAGTTTGTCTTTAGTTACCTGTCTCTTAGGGTTAGAACATCTTGTTTAAAAAATCAAGAATTATTATATACTCATTTCTTAAGTGTGAACTCTGACTTCTAGCATATCTGGAGGAGGAATCAATTATGTTATCAAAAAGTTAGAAACATCTGATACAAAAAATGGTATTTGTGTGTTAGAGAATATGGGTGTGTATTTTAAGGGCTATTTCCACCAGAAATGCAATGTGGGAAATACATATGTTAAGGTACCAACTTCAGGCTTGTTCATCTTTGACTTGTTCTAA
>NW_007883143.1:0-552 GCF_000696425.1 Galeopterus variegatus
ATCACATTTATGTTGTAGAGACAGAAAAGCATAAAGTTACGAGCATGAGCTCTGACACCGGGTACCGTGGGTTAGTTTAGAATACCTGTCCTGCCACTTACTAGTTATGTAACTGGGATAAGTTAATTCTCCTGTTTGTGCCTTAATTTCCTCAGATGTAAACTGGGGGCTGATAACAGTCCCTCCCTCATGAGATTTTAAAATAACTAAGTAAAATAATGCATATAAAGCCCATACAGTAGGACTTGGAACATGGTTATTCAATAGACATTAGCGATATTATTATATCCTCAAGAAAGTAAACTTTTAGAGAGCAGCGACTCTGTGAGTTTTTTTCCCAGCTGTATCCTCAGTGGAAGCCCAACACATAGTTGGTGCTCAGTCACTATTTGATGAGTAAGGGGATGCTACATCCTCACAAGGTTGTTGTGGCGGAATTACATTATCTATTCATGCAGAATGCCTGACACAGAATAACAACTCAATATATATTAATGTTACATTCTCTTTTCCCTGATATCTTCCACAGAATAATCCATGTTTCCTACTTTT
>NW_007883144.1:0-552 GCF_000696425.1 Galeopterus variegatus
GGAAAAGGCAAAATGAGGAGGATGGTAAAAAGATCAGTGGTTGCCAGAGGTTGCGGGGAGGAAAGGATGAATAGGCAGAACACAGAGGATTTTTAGAGCAGTGAAACTGCTCTGTGAGATACGACAAATCTGGATACATTGGTCACATGTCATTATACGTTTGTCCAGACCCATAGAATGTACAACACCAATAGTGAGCCTTAATGTGATCTATGGACTCTGAGTGACAGTGATGTGTCAGTGTAGGTCCATCAGTTATAACAAATGCTCTGCCCTGGTGGGGATGTTGATAATGGGAAAGACTATGCATGTGTGGGGCAAGGGGTATATGGGAACTCTCTGCTTGATTTTGCTGTGAACCTTAAAGCTATTCTAAAAAAGAAAATGAAGCCTTAAAAACAAAAAACAAAACAAAACAAAACAAAAAAAAAAGAAAGCAAAAGCATTCCAGGAAAATAAATATGCAAATAATTAAATAAATAAATAAGAAATAAATAAATAAATAAATAACCCAGCTGCCCTGTGGGGACATAGGCCCTCCACTTTCTTCTT
>NW_007883145.1:0-552 GCF_000696425.1 Galeopterus variegatus
TGGGCCTCTCCAGGGAGGCACCTCTCTGGTTAGTGCACACTCAGCCAGGCTGCGGATGGGGGGCAGAGGTGAGGCCTATGTGCTGGGTCACGCACTGGCCCCACAGGGCATGTGGTCTCTGTGGATCTTGAGCCTCTCCAGCGGTGCACCTCTCTGATTGGCATGCATTCGGCTGGACTGGGGCTGGAGTCAGGAGGTGGTGGCAAGGCCTACCTGCCCAGTCATGTGCTGGCACCATGGGCATGTGGTCTCCGCAGATCTCAGGCTTCTCTGGCAGGCCACCTATCTGGTTGGCACTCACTCGGCCAGGATGGGGATGGAGTCGGGCAGCAGCGGTGATGCCCGCTTGCTGGGTCACATGCTGGCATGCGGGGGCGCCTCCCACCCAAAAGACTAAAGTCTGATAAAGATCTTTTAATGTAACATGGTGTTTGCAGGGTCTCATCGTGGGACGATGATTGCAAGGCCTCATCGTGGGAGAAGATACCAGTGTTCCACCCTTATTTTCTGGAGCTCTGTGTGCTTGCTATGCTTTATTATATTTTATTCTTT
>NW_007883146.1:0-552 GCF_000696425.1 Galeopterus variegatus
AAATCAAGTTTATCAAACACAGGTGTGACATGGAGTTGGGCAAAGGCCCTAAAGCAGATATTCCAAGAAGAGAATCTCCAAGCCGGGGAGGAATTTCTCTCCTGTCTCCGGCTATCCTGGTAGAGAGATTCTAGGGCTCCCTGGCAGAGAGGCACCTCCAGAGCCCCCAAACTTCAGGCCCAGGTGGAGGCGACAAGGTGTGGATGTGACTACAGGGACACAGGTGTCAGCTCAGTGTAAGGAAGAATCACCTTGTTTTCTGGCTTCCTCTTAAAATATAGTTATTGGTTTTGGTCTTTAGTTTCAAAAATAACTGCTCGCTGTAAACAATGTGAAAAATACAGAAAAACAAACAGGAGGGAAACGACTCACCCCTCGTGTTTCATCTGAAGAGCCACTACTATTGTGTTGATGTATTTCCTTCTATTTTAGTTGCAAACTGTAACAACCATAAAATAAAAAAGTAAAACGAATTTGTAAAGTTTAAGAAATAATAATAATAGTGATGGCTGCGCAACATTGTGAATGCACTAAATGCCATTGAATTGTAGA
>NW_007883147.1:0-552 GCF_000696425.1 Galeopterus variegatus
ACATGGTCAGCTGCCTGGGGAAAGGTCGTATCTAAGTGATACTTGAATACAGGAGGTTCAAATAGTCAAGTATTTGTAAGGTGTGTAGTCTTACATCTCATTGAACTTTAGCCCACATATATTGAGCACTGACTGTCTGCTGGAGGATTTGCTGTGCATAGGGGATACAAATACAAACATATAAGTGACGTGACCCCTGGTATCAAATAGGTTATGATCTGCTTCTAACAAGTCACACGTTAGAATAATTCCAAGAAAACGAGGAAGAGGGCTTAAATAGTAAAATGTCAGGAACTTGTTGTGTTTAAATAAATGGAGTTTTACTCCTAGATCTAGAAATAGAATGAGTAAGATGAAAATAAAATTCAGTTTTAGAATTTTGTCCCCAAAACTCCTTAGTGCTGGGGAGTATAGGTATTAATCTCTGAAATGGGTGAGTTCATTTTGCTGTAAATTGTGCACTATCAGGATATATAATATCAGACAAAATAAACTCATGCATTGATTGCTAGGTGAGTTTAATTGACTGCTGTTTGTTTCTGCTTGACTAGA
>NW_007883148.1:0-552 GCF_000696425.1 Galeopterus variegatus
CGGTTTTATAGCTTGAAAGAGCCAGGAAAGCTTCCCTTCTGCATTTATTCCAGTAAATTCGGCCAGCCTTTACTGAAGGGGGTTCTTGCTAGTGTGTAAAATTCCCCCCGCCTCCACCCTGCAGCATTTTAAAGCTCATCATTTGGTTGATTCCTGGCCGGGTTGCTAGCCCAGACTGGCCCCTCCTTACTGCTAGACTAAGGTCCCGTTGACCTTTATGACCTACAGATGACCCCACTGGGCCTGGCTACACTGCTTGTTGTGGCAGTGGGGGCAGAGGGTCAGTGTGGGAGGCCTGAGCTGCCCCGGGGAGAGGAGGGAACAAAGGGGACACTCAACTGCAGGCACCTGGGTAGAGAGGCTGGACGGTGAAGTGGGCGGGGAAGGGAAGAAGGAGGGCAGCTGCCTGCAGGAATGGATATAAAGGACAAGGGGGAGCAGTGATGGAGGAGGAGGCCAGTACTGCGAAGTCACAATTCCCTTTCTAGTCTTGCCCCTAGCCATGATCTCCTGCAGCCGTGGTGGCTGAGAAAACAACATGAATTTGAAAGG
>NW_007883149.1:0-552 GCF_000696425.1 Galeopterus variegatus
TTTAGTCTTCATACTAAGAATGTAAGAGATTTATTCACTCCCCTTATGACATTGGAGTATTATGAGGTTGCTTGTGAACTTTCTTTACTGCTAATGAATTATTTACCTTCAAAATTTTTTTGCTGCTCCTTAGTGTCATCATCTTTCGGACTCAAGAACTCCCTTTAGCAAGTCTTGTAAGGCAGGTCTAGTGTTGGTGAATTCCCTTAGCTTTTGTTTGCCTGGGAAAGACTTTTTATTTCTTCTTTCATATTTGAAGGTTAGTTTTGCAGACAGAGAATTCTTGGCTCACAGTCTTTAGCGCTCTGAATGTATCATCCCATTCTCTTATGGCCTGTAGAGTTTCTACTGAGAAATCTGCTGAGAGACGTATTTGGGCTCAGTTGGATGTTGTGTTTTTTTTCCTCTTGCTGCTTTCAGTATCTTTTCTTTGTTTTACTTTTTGATAATTCGATTATGATACACCTTGGAGTGTTCTTCCTTGGATTGAGTTTGATTGGTGACCTCTGAGCTTCCTATACTGGGATACCATCATCTTTCTCCATAGGTGGG
>NW_007883150.1:0-552 GCF_000696425.1 Galeopterus variegatus
ATGAGATTGAATCAGTAAGAAAAAGTCTCCTAAAACAGAAAAGTCCAGGACTGAGTGGCTTCGCTGTTGAATTCTACCAAACTTTCAAAAAAGAAGTAATATCAATTCTTCTCAAACTATTCCAAAAATTGAAGGGGAGGAAATTCTCCTAAACTCGTTCTATGAGTCTAGAATTATATGATACCAAAACCAGATAAGAACACAATGAAAGAACACTACAGGCCAATATCCCTAATGAACACAGACGCAAGAATCCTCAAAAAAATACTTGCAAACTGAATACAACAGCACATCAAGGCTTTCTACCCCTTTTAGAGTATGCTTACACAGCCAGTCTGTCAATTAACACAGAAAATATTATTGATGTTCTAGCTGCAGCCAGCTATATGCAAATGTTTAGTGTTGCCAGTACCTACTCAGAGTTCATGAAATCAAGCATTTTATGGAATACACCCAACAGTCAACAAGAAAAGGGACTGAATGCTGCACATGAAAATAATTCTAACTGCAATTTTACTTCTCGAGATGGAAGCATTTCTCCAGTGTCTTCAG
>NW_007883151.1:0-552 GCF_000696425.1 Galeopterus variegatus
GTTGTTAAAAAGTTCTAGGTAGTAAAAACTATTGACTGTGGGAAAGAGATTAGAGAAATAAAGTAATATATCAATGGTACATAAAGCTGAAGCCATGAGAAATGGATTGTTTTCCCTAGCAAATAGGTCTAATCCAGAAGAGAGGAAACACACAGAGTGCCCGGAACAGAGTGAATGGCCCAATTGTGCGGCAAAGCAGAGAGGAAGGCAGCAAGGCTTGCCCACCAAACAGGCTCGCATGCTGGGCCAGAGTTCCCTCTGAGTCATTTATTTTAAACACTACTAATAAAATGCTGGAATTCTCATTGCACAAGAAAGAGAATGCCCTTTATAGATAAAGAAATAGTTGAACGATGCAATAGATCCTTACTCAACTGGCCTTGACTGTGGTTTTTTTCTTGGCTTACTTCCTTTGTTTTAACCTGAGCAATCTCACAGATTCCCATCCCCACCATAACCCTCTCTCATGCAATGACCCAATCCCTGACTCCTCTTCAAGAGCCCCATTTCCAGTGCTTTACCAGCTGCCCCCACTTGTCTAATGAACATCTC
>NW_007883152.1:0-552 GCF_000696425.1 Galeopterus variegatus
TGTGGAGAACTGGATTTCCCATCCAAAATGGGTAGCCACTTAGCTTCAGCCTAGTGGGAACATGGGCCCAGTGCTGTAAGATTTGATTTTTTTTTAAAGGGATGCCAGAAATTTAATTTTATGAAAAATATTTTTTTAAAAAGAAAGGCATGTGGACAAAATAGTGCCTACAAGTGACCAATTTGAAACATCAGGGAATAAAGAGGGATGAGATTAGAAAAGTAGGCTGGCACCAGATTGTTGAGCATTCAGAAATCCTGGGAAGAGGGAGTAGACAAGACATGACACTTGAATAGAGGGAATAGACAAGACTTGAATAGTAGCAGCCACGATAGAAAAGAAAGGATACATCTGGTGAATTTTATAAGAGATCTTGACTTGAGGGGGAAATTGTGGACAATTAGATCAAGGAATAAGATGAGAGATAAGCCAGATGAAATTTTGAGTGAGGGGATCTCATTAGAAAGAAGCAGTTAGTTCTGAGGGTTAAGCTTTAAAGGCAATAATAGAGCACATATACATGCAATTATCTATTGAGTGGCTGAGAAGCTG
>NW_007883153.1:0-552 GCF_000696425.1 Galeopterus variegatus
TTTTATCACAGCATGAGTGCTTTGGAACATTCTGATTTTTCTTTTTCTATAGAGATGAAATGAAAAATGTTTTGATTAAAAGATAAATCATCATGTAAAACGTTAAGTAAAAAATATAAATAAAACAAGATTCTTGTGGTTGTTGTCCATACTTGCACTAGACACTTGTGGTCCGCCTTTCTCTTTTTTCCTCATCCTATCCACACCACCTATTCAGGTTCAATGAATCCTGTGGAGCTGGTCTCCAGCAGTAAGCAAAAGAAAAACCAAGTAGCTGCCAGCAAAGTGGGAATTCAGATGTGAGCTCCACCACCAGTGGTTTGAAGCAGTTGTCTTATATACCAAAAGTACACAATAGCGGCAACGCGCCAAGGGGTACACAGGTGCACATACAAACTAACTCTACTGCTACATAACTTGTTTACAATGGATGTGCTGAATCATACCCAGCCTAATATGAGGCAAGAGGCCCTGACTATACTAACTCTACTTTCCTCACACTCCACTCCTTCAGGGTCTCTTGCTGTACAATCTATGCATCTGGAATCTTCC
>NW_007883154.1:0-552 GCF_000696425.1 Galeopterus variegatus
AGCCACCAAGAACTACATTGCTCTTCACTCTACTTGAACATCGAGTTACCAGGGAGCTTTAGGGAACAAACAAACCAGATGCCAGACCCCACTCCAGACCTGGTGACCCAGTCCCAGTCATAAGACAGATAGACAGACAGACAGACAGACAGACAGATAGATAGATAGATAGATAGATAGATAATTTTAGTAGACACATGGATAGAGATAGATGATAGAAAATAGCAGACAGGTAGATAATGACTGACAGATACATAGTTAGGTGTATTCATAAAGAGGTATATGATAGATGATAGAAAGGTAGATAGATCATAGAGAAGGGTGATCATAAAGACAGACGAGACAGATGATGGATTTGGGTTGGTAGATACAGACAGATAGATAGATGATAGATACATGCATACACATTTATACATACAAACATACACACACTATATATATAGAGGGGGGGGGGAGAGAGAGAGATGGGGCACAATGACAAGGGGGCCCCAAGGTCTCCCCTCTACTGAACCTGAAGCAGGACGAGAACAGGGCACCATGAAGAGTGTCCCA
>NW_007883155.1:0-552 GCF_000696425.1 Galeopterus variegatus
TCTTAGTAAAAAACCCTACAAGCCAGAAGAAAATGGGATGACATATTCAGGGTGCTGGAGGGTAAAGACTGTCAGCCAAGAATTCTATATCCAGCAAAACTAACCTTCAAATATGAAGGAGAAATAAAGTCTTTCCCAGACAGACAAAATCTAAGGGTATTCATCAATACCAGACCTGCCTGACAAGAAATGCTAAAGAGAGTTCTTCAGCCTGAAAGAGCATGACACTAAGGAGCAGCAAGAAAACACCTGAAGGTGTATAACTTACTAGTAAAAGTAAATTCACAGACAACCTCAGAATACTCCAGTGTCATAAGGGTCGAGAATGAACCATTTGCATCCTTAGCATAAAGACTAAAGAACAAATCTAACAAGACACTAACATATACAACGACCATATAAGAGACAGGCAATATTAAAAGATGTAACTCGAAACCACAAAATGTAAAAAAATGGGGGGAATGACGCCAAAGTGTAGAGTTGCCTCTGTTTTTTTTTTTTCTTTTTTCCTTAGATATCAAAGGTAAGTTATTAGTCTAAAATAATCTGTTA
>NW_007883156.1:0-552 GCF_000696425.1 Galeopterus variegatus
GGTCTCCAATCACGGTGTGGGTTCTGTCTCTAAATGACCAGGGCAACATGGTGTGTCTCTTTGATCTCAGCAAGAAAGAGACCACATCCCTGTGTCCTGTCATGGAGCCCCCCCACTGGAGCACTTCAGGTGGATAGGTGTGTCACCCGTCCTGTTCCTTGGCTGTCCCTAGTTCTGCTGTAGTTTTGTCCCAAAGGACCTGCTACTCATTTAAATGTGACTCCCTAGAATTGGGAGGGTTGCCTAGAAATTGTATGGGCTGATCATTTCATCAGTCCAGAGGCAAGATTAAACATGTACATGTGGACTTGATCAAGAATAGTTTCTTTTAAAACTAGAGCTTGGGATTGACTTTCAAGAAATACGGCGATTGCCTCCCTCCAATGTACAATGGTGACGACTCAGCCTGTCCCCTCCTCACTGGGCACAGAGTTTTGGAACTGTGTCCTTCCCAGCCCTGGGCGCATAAGTGGTTAATGGTCTGGATTTTAAAAATTATTATTATTTTTTAAAATATGGTTAGAAATCTGGCAGGCCGTAGGTATCCAACAG
>NW_007883157.1:0-552 GCF_000696425.1 Galeopterus variegatus
CCCCGCCGGGCCCCTTCCCCGCCTCCTGTCCGACCCCCCGCCCCCCACCAAACATACACACACACGCGCGGACACACACACACACACACACACACACACACACACACACACGTCACTCCTGAGAGATGGAAATCGGGGCGCAGGGAAGAAAGCAGGAAAGGGAGGCAAGGGCGCAGGGTGTCCGGGTACTGGGACGGAGGGACACCCCGCGCCCTCTCCAGACGGGTGAACGGGGACACCTGTCCCGCACACCGCGACCTGGGCGTGTGCGCTCGGCCAGCACCGTCAGGGAAGCCTCGAGGTCGCGTCCCTTGATCCGGAGGGTGCATTCAACCGTCGGGTAGACTGGGGACAGGGGCGCCTGATTTAAACCAATTTGTTTGGAGTCACGGAGAAAAAGCAATCCTGGGATCGATAGCAGAGCTGCAGCAGGAGGCACAGCTTTTCCAACACCAGGCCAGGTCTCTGCAAGAATGGTTGAAATGGGGCCCAGCCCGTGGCGCACTCGGGAGAGTGCGGCGCTGGGAGCACAGTAGTGCTCCCGCCGCGGGT
>NW_007883158.1:0-552 GCF_000696425.1 Galeopterus variegatus
ATTATTTTTTGCTGTTAAGTTGTTATAGATCCCTGTATAGTCTTAATATTGATCCCTTGTCAGATGTGTAGTTTACAAATATTTTCTCCCATTCAGTAGGTTGTCTTTTCATTCTGTTGTTTCCTTTGCTGTGCAGAAGCTTTTCAGTTTGATAGTCTCATTTGTTTATTTTTTCTTTTATTGCTTGCACTTTTAAGGCCTTACTCATAAAGCTTTGCTTAGTTGTACATCCTGAAGTGTTTTCCCTATGTTTTCTTCTTAGAGTTCGATAGTTTCAGGTCTTATATTTAGGACTTTAATCCATTTTGAGTTGATTTTGTTAGGTAGGGAGATGCATAGGTCTAGTTTCACTCTTCTACATGGGTGTCCAGTTTTCCCAGCACCATTTGTTGAAGAGGCCATCCTTTCCTCATTGTACGTTCTTGGTGCCTTTGTTGAAGATCAGTTGGCTGTAAGTATGTGGGTTAATTTCTTGGTTCTCTATTCTGTTCCATTGGTCCCTGTGTCTGTTTTTATGCTTGTACCATGCTGTTTTGGTTACTATAGTTTTGT
>NW_007883159.1:0-552 GCF_000696425.1 Galeopterus variegatus
TGAAGATTGGAAAACCACATGTAGTTAGTGTAGTTTGCTCTCTTCAAATCTTGTCCCAGCCGTTCTGTGTTGTGTTGTTTTGTTTTTTAAATACAAATCTGATCGGATGGCTCAGTTGTTAGAAACTCATCAATGGCTTCACATTGATCTTTGAGTAGGAGTTATGTCGGCTGTGTTTAGTCCTTATCCACATGACCAAGCACCGTGCCTGGCTGCCAGTAGGTGATCATTAAAACATTTAAAAATTAATCCATAACTGACTAGAATGAAGAAACTTCCATGCTAATATTGTGAGCTGAAGTTAAATCATTATTCAGATGCCAATAGCAAAGTATATTAGATTAGAGGAGGAATATATGGGTCCATGGAAAAAATTTAGTATTAAAGATGGGATATTTATTTTAAAACAAAACAAACAAACAAAAAAAACCCTCTATTTTTTGTAGCTAACTAGATAGCTTGCCAAAATTAATTTTTATAGCATTTTTAATTTATAAAATATTTTTATTTATGAAACATTATTTATAAAAGTTATACATGAGAATATTTGCT
>NW_007883160.1:0-552 GCF_000696425.1 Galeopterus variegatus
TGATTGTGGGGGAATTTAACATTCTCTGTCAGTAATTGATAGAATAGGCAGACCAAAAAACGGTAGAAATGAACGTTATGAATAACAAATGTGATCTAATAAACAAACCTGGGAAATCCTCATAAGTTAGGTAATAAACATATTTATAATCTGATAATATTCTAAACTGACAGTTTATAAACATTCTACATATCAAAACATGGGGCTGCAGCCAAAGCTGTATATAGGAAGAAACATATAGCTTTAATACGTATACAGAAAGGAAGAAAGGCTGAAAATTAATGAGCTAAGAATCCATCCCGAGGAGTAAGAAAAGGAACAAAATCAAACCCAAAGAAATCATTGGTAAGCCAAGGAGATGCATCACGATGCCACCAAGAATCTGCTGCACAGTCTTAGCCTCTTTATTAATTGAGGAAACTCTAGTTAAAACTTCAAGGAAATACTGTTATGCATTCAATATACTGGTAAACGCTAAAGAGCTTGGTGATTGCAATGGCTACGGAGTGTTTAAAGCAATGCAACCTCTCATACACTGCTTGCGGGACAAAG
>NW_007883161.1:0-552 GCF_000696425.1 Galeopterus variegatus
TTGTTGAGCAAGGATTCCTCAACAGCTATTGACATATCTGACATATTTTATTTTACTCTATTGTACTATATAACCATGTAAACATATATAATGTTCATCTTCTCAACCTTTTACAGTCTATAAGTGTTTCCATGCTTATTTCAATGTGGTCGGTTTTCTAGCTTAGGTAAATATACGTGATTTCACTTAAACTGTCTTAGCCATCTTCGTTTTTCCCGGTGAATTTTTCCGGGAATTATTACTTATGCTACATGGTATTGTTTAAAGCTCCAACTCTATTACTTGATAAAGAATTGGCTGCATATCACTTTGCTATAATGAGAAATTCTCTTGTATTCTTATTAATCTCCTATCTTGGTCAGCTGTGGAAAATTATATGGGTTCTAAAATGTTATTTGATAATTACAAGAGTGTTTCTTTATTCTCCTTTTAATATGTGCCACATTTTTTTATATATTGGTGATGGTGTGTGTGTATGTTTGTATGTGTAGGGATTTACATATACAAGGGCACTTCAAAAAGTTCATGGAAAAATATAATTAAAATATTAAT
>NW_007883162.1:0-552 GCF_000696425.1 Galeopterus variegatus
TTTTTTTTCATGAATTTCCTCAATAATTGCCTCTCTGAAAGAGTCATTTAGCATAAGGATACTACTTTGGCTTTTTTCCTTGTGAATTTTAGATTTGACCCTTGCCCTAGTTTCAAATTTTGTAGATGAAAAACGACAAATATTTTTTATTATTCTTTTTATGGACTTAGTTCATATGTTTTGAGGGAAAAAAGTCAGATGAGGAAAAATATGAGGAAACAAGAAGTGGCTTGGCTAATTCTAAAGGCTTTTGATTTTATGTTTTTAGATGTGATCACAACAGAAAATCCAAATGGTACTGCCTCTGAAATATCGGTGAGAGCAACCACTGATATAAATTTTGCTCTAAGAAACTGTGAGTACTAAAAGGCATCATTGCACATGTAAAAGCCCTTAAAGCAGGATTTCAAAACAGTGCTAGAGAGTGTTGGGTAGGAAAGAGGCCTTACTCCTAAACAAGACTGTATTTTTTCCTGTAAAGCACATTCTATGACTCTGGGATCCAGCTGTGAGTTGTCAGTCGCCCCCTGGGTTTTCCTCACACTTTTCCCC
>NW_007883163.1:0-552 GCF_000696425.1 Galeopterus variegatus
CTTAGTTCTTACACTTGAGTGCCGGGTGGTGTATGTTGGGTCTTCACCTTTTATTTTCACAACAGGAAAAAGACCGCGGCCAGGACCTCAGCCCCCAGTCTGCCAGGAATGCCCTTCCTGCCTCAGGTGTTTGCTCTTGGGTTCCTCAGCTCCTTGAAGGCCTCATGCCAGGGCCCTCACTCCAGCCCTGCCTGGGGTTCAGGGACCACCCCCAACGGGAACCCATAATGGACCCTCAGGGGGACTCACGACCACCCCTAAGTGAGAACCAGGACCACCCCCAAATGAGACCCAGGGCCACCTAGGGGACCCACTTAGAACACCCAGGGGGACCCAGGGCTAGCCTCCAAGGGGGACTCAGGGCCATCCCAGGGGGACCCAGCAACTGAGCATCCTGGGGTCTGGTGGGAAGAGGGTAGTGGGGAGCCAAGCGCAGGACCCCGGGTCAGCTCTGCTCTGCCCGGCCACACCTGTGGTGGTGGGTTTCTTTGTCCTGCCCTCACTGGCCTACCCTGCTCACCTGGCCTCCTTCAGCCTGGCTGGGTCTCCGTG
>NW_007883164.1:0-552 GCF_000696425.1 Galeopterus variegatus
TCATTCCTGACTTTATTGTAACAAAACCATGTTAATGAAGACAAGGTTTTAGGTTTCAGTAAGCCAGTTAGTATCTCGTACTCTCTGAGTTGCAGCTTTCTCCTGACTTCCTGCAAATGCTTGTCATTCGTCAGAAGAGAAATACATGTGAGAAACAGAACGAAATAATACAGGTCCTTGATCAGCAATGGAAAAGTGATGCAAATTTCATGTCCAATGGAGAGTGGCTGAAAAGCAAAATCCTCATGTATGAAGAATTCCATACACATCCTAATAAAAGAGGATGATAGTAACATAGCATTATAAAGTGCTAATTATAGACAAAGGCTATATTTGAATTTAAGATTACTACATTTTCTTTGGTAGAGGAAAATAAACTATTTACATGATTCTATAAAGTTTTATTTTCAAAAAATAGAAAATAAAACTGGCATTATTTCTTATATATTAAAAAAATCGACATAGCTCTGCCAAATATATAATAAAAGAAAATTATGTTTTTAAAAATGTTACATTCTCATAACAACATGTGTTTGTTATTCATTAACTGAG
>NW_007883165.1:0-552 GCF_000696425.1 Galeopterus variegatus
TGCAATCTACCTTCAGTTATACCATTTTTTGTGTGTTATATGCTCTTGCTGTCATGTTGGGTTTTTATTTGTTTGGTTGTTTGTTTGTTTTATGGTTGGCCTGTGTGCAGGGATATAAACCCATGACCTTGGTATTATAAGGCTGTGCTTTAGTCATGTTTTTTGTTTTTACATGTGTTATAAAGTATACAATACATTGTCATCATTTTGTTTAAGCAATTATTTTTAAAGAGATTTAAATAATATGAAAATTTTCTTATGTATTTATATATGTAGTTATCATTTCCAGTGCCTCTTTATTCCTTTCTGTTGATCCAGATTTCCATATGGTATCTTTTTTTTTTTATGCCTGAAGAGCAACCTTTAGTATTTCTTGTATTATTTTTGAAAGATATTTTTGTTAGGTATAGAATTTTAAGTTAATAGTTGTTATTCTCTTCACTATGGGTCATTTTTTTTGCATCTTGGTGTGCCTGGTAATTTGCAATTGGATGTCATATATTGTGAATTTTTTTGTTGAGTGGTAGATATTTTTGTATTTTTTATAAATCT
>NW_007883166.1:0-552 GCF_000696425.1 Galeopterus variegatus
CCTTAGTAAATGACAACACCAGCCACCCAGCTGCACCAACTAGAAATCTAGCATATGGACTCCTTCTACTGCCTCAGTCCCCATTTCCAAGACATCACAAGCCCTGCTGAGTATACCTCTGACATATCTCTCCAACTGGGCCATCTTGCTCTACCCCAGGGTCACCATCACTTCTCTTCTGGGCTAGTGCGACCACCACCTGGCCAGCTTCCTTGCCCCCAACCATCTCCCCACTACCAATAAAGCTGCCTTTTCAAAATGAAGGTGTGGTTATGCCACTCCAATATTGTTTCAAATATTCTAATGCCTTTGCTCTTAGGATCAAAATCACGGCTTCTGTCCACTTCTCCTGCCGCATCCCACACCGTGACAAGGTCACACCTTTGCAGCACATCTCATTGATGCATCTTTATTTTCATCTCTGTGACTCTTGTTCATGTGTGTCACGTCCTATAGGCTGTGAGCCCTGGAGTGGAAAGATTCGGTCTATTTTGGTTTAACCTGTTTGCAGCAGGCTTGCGTACAAATCTGGGGCCTGCCTCTAATTAGCTG
>NW_007883167.1:0-552 GCF_000696425.1 Galeopterus variegatus
TCCAGGGTCTCAGCAAAGAGCTGTGCAGTCAGATACGCAGCCTTTTCTCCAGCCAAACTTTTGGTATCCGTTTATGGCTTTCAGGATCTTCTGCTATCTGGAGAGGCTGAGAACTTTCAAAATCGTCAGGTCCTTCTCCCTTCAATAGCTTTCTTCAACTTATCCCTCTTCTATCACATTTGACTGTAAGCAGCAAGGAGAAACCAAGCAGCACCTCCAGCACTCTGCTTGGAAATGACCTTAGCTAGATACTCAGTTTTGTGCTGTGAGTCCTGCTTTCCACATAACTGCAGGATACAACTCACTAAACTTTCTGCAACCGTGTACGAGGATGTCCCTTGATCAGGCTTCCAGTAACAAAGTCCTTGCTGCCTTCTTTAAAGTCCAGACTTCCACTGACAGTCTGTTCACGGTGATGAGGCTTCTCCGAGGTGATTCAGGCTCTGTCTGCAATACTCACCACTTCCTTATGAGACTGAACCAGCAATCTTCAACAATCGTACCTCAGTCCACCAGCCAGACTGTTAGAGTCCTTTCTAGCCCATCAGTCTA
>NW_007883168.1:0-552 GCF_000696425.1 Galeopterus variegatus
TCCCTCCTATTACACTGTTTTAAACTTCCTTTCTTACCATTCCCTCTCTGCCAATAGCTCTTAGTTTCCCCCACTTGTATGTCCTTCTTCTTTTCTTCCTCCTCCCTCTTTATCTTTTCTTTTTCTCACTCAGGCACACAAGACACAAACTCCCCCTTCCTGGCTTCTTGGGTTTTCTCACCACTTAGCCCAATATACATAATAAGATCCACATATGTGGCAATGGTGAGAATACAAAGCAAGAAACGCCCCAATTTGACATTGAAGGTAGAGGGAAGGAAAAGAGGTGAGCATACTCCTGCAGGAGTCATTTTTGTCCTCATCACACTTGCGTGTTGATTATCTTTTTTCACTGACTGTCTTTCCCGGAGGCACCTACGCAGATTTACTCAGCCCCATGCACAGGCTGCTGCCCCATTATGCTCTCTCTTACTATCAGCTTCTCAAAAGGAGGGCGTATACTCACTGTCTCCATTTCTCACACTCCTTTACTTCTCAGCTCCTTGCAGTCTGGTTTCTGCCCTCACAAGTCTGCTGACATTCTTCTAAGAT
>NW_007883169.1:0-552 GCF_000696425.1 Galeopterus variegatus
ATGTCTGAAAGTACCTGTGGCACAGGGACTTCAAGACGTGGTGCAGGGGCACAGCCCTCTGCAGCAGCACATGGGGCAATAGCCCCCAGAGAGGGGTTGGCCTCACAAGCTGACCCTTGGCCCCACCCCAGAGTCACACATCACTGGGGAAGAGAAGACTCCAAAGGTTTTGGCTAGAGCAGGGTGTGCAGCTGGCATCCTACTAAGCACTTAGGTCTGGAATTGGCAGACTGGCTTTGAGTCAGCTCTTCAGCCCCCAGCCTCCCTGGGCCTCAGTGTCATCATCTTCAGAACTCGAGGGTCAGGAGAGGTGCTGTTCTCTAAGTGCCTGGCACAGCATCTGGCTCACAGCAAGCGCTCAGCCAGCGGCATTGCCGGGAAGCCACAGAGTCTGGAGAGCCTCTTGCAACTGGCTCTGTCTGAAGAGCATCTTAGAGGAGCGTGAGCCTAGAGATGCCACTCACACAGAAAATTCCAGATGCGCCATGCCTGCCCATCCTGCCACCTGTGGAGAGGTGGAGAGGGTCCTCTGAACCCCACTTCTACCTCCAC
>NW_007883170.1:0-552 GCF_000696425.1 Galeopterus variegatus
AGTATGTATCACATGGTTCCATTTATATAAAGTATGAGAACAGGCCAAAATAAAAAAATATAAAAAAATTTAAGCTAAAATTATAAGGTAGTACTTTACACAATTAGACTCAGCATAGTGCCACAAGTGAAAAACAATTACTGACTAGTAATTAAAATAAATACCCAGGATAAATACCTCAAATCAAAACAAAGGAACATAATTATTTTTTATCATTTTGTATTAAAATATAATTGACATATTGACAAAAATTGACACATACTGAAAATGTCCCATCTGAAAGATTCTGACATATTGATACATCCATAAAACTATCACCACCATTAAGATAATGAACATAGCCTTCATCCCCAAAGTTTCCTCAAACTCCTATGAAATCCCTCTAGTCCCTGCCTCCTGCCTTCCCCAGGCAACAATTGATTTGCTTTTCATCACCATAGATTACTTCAGATTTTCTAAAATTCTATATAAATGGAATCATAAAGTAAGCAGAATTTTTAGTCTGGCTTCTTTCCTTCAGCATAATTGTTTTGATAATCTATTTTGTTGCAT
>NW_007883171.1:0-552 GCF_000696425.1 Galeopterus variegatus
GGGTGCCAGGTCCCCTCTGGGCAGGGGCGTCTGGCAAGGAGGGTGTCACGGGTACACTGATCCCCTGCTGGGACCCCAGGGTACCCTCGGCCGAGTGGAGGAAGACAAAGCAGTCTTCTGGGGAGGGAGAGACCAGTTCCCACCTGGTCCAGGTGCTGTGAGTGGGACAAGTCCCCAGAGAGCCCTTTGGGGACAAACATTAGGAGAAAATGTCCACTCCTTCTCAGTTAGGCAGGTCACCACCTGCCAAAAGTACTGGATGATGCACTGACAGAGACTTTGGACAGTGTTACCAGCACACTTTTCAGCCTGTACGTGTGAGAGAGACAGACAGACAAACACAGAGGTGGCCCAGCTAGAGAGAGAAAAACACAGGGACACTCTTCTTACTATAAGGAAAATGGGAGAGAGACATGGATGCCCCTTTTTCTAAAGAGAAGGAGAGCACACCAAGTTTTTAGATTTGTAGGGAGTGTGCAGGTTTCCAACCCAAGTAAGGGGTTAAAAAGTAGACATTTCTGCCCGTGGTAGAGAGCAATAAACATGATTTTT
>NW_007883172.1:0-552 GCF_000696425.1 Galeopterus variegatus
TGCCCTGCCCCGCCCTGCCCAGCAGGTGTCCAGTCTCTCCCACTGCCAGGTGTGAACTCCTTGGCGGAGGGTCCCTCAGCACACAATTCCTCTTTAACTCCCCCCATCACGGGTCGGCCCTTCGGGAGAGCTCACTAGTAGCTTCAATGTAGCTCGAGAGCTCTCCGGGCTCCCCTCTCCCCACCAGAAATCAGTTAGGGGTTCTTCCAAACTGAGGCCCCCAGAGATGGAATCTGCCTCCCGGAAACAGGGAGTTTACCTGGGCCCGACGCCAGGAGAGACGATCTGGGTGGGCTCCTCTTCCCTGCCCTCCTGATGCTGGCCGGGGGCTCCCCACGGTACCAGCCCCATCTGAGATCCGCGGGGAGAGTGGGATTGTAGGCCGGTCCACAGGCCCCGGGGTGCCCCGCGTCGATGTAAGCAAATGGCACGTCTCAGTGCGGAGCCACACCAAGAAGAGATGGCTGGCCTGCCCTCACTAAGCCAGCCATCTCCACCCCCACCCGAGAAAATGGAGGCAGCTCTGTTGTGGGTGCCTAGCCTGGTGTGGTA
>NW_007883173.1:0-552 GCF_000696425.1 Galeopterus variegatus
ATCAGTGCTTTTTCCATACAATGTTAGCTCTTATGCAAACCTAAATGATCCTGGAGAGTTTCTGATAATAATATAACTTTCAAGTTTACACTTAAAGCACATTTATACTGTAGGGATGTACCTGGTGAGGTGGAACATCACGTTTTCCAGTAGATAAAATTGCAAGACATAGTATCTATAGCCACAGAGAAAGTTACTGAGAGGCAGAAATTCTTTCACAAGTATATACATATTTTAATGCCTTTTTAAAGGTTATTTAACTGCAAATCAAATAGGCATCAAGTAATGCAAAAGAATAAGATAATATGTGAATTAAGAAAGAGTACCCTTTCACATCCCTTCAGTATGCAAAGCTTTTAGTTGAGGAGAGGGTATTAGATAAGTTTGCAGAAGTACGAGGTTTGAGATATAAATACATTTCAATTGAGTTTTTATGTGATTTGAAATTTTTGCTTGATTTAGAAACTATTAATTAGTTCCAGTAACAGGAAACATATATGAAATGTATATAGGGGGGCTTTATATTGGAATGGAATAATAAAAATTGGTGAC
>NW_007883174.1:0-552 GCF_000696425.1 Galeopterus variegatus
CGGAGCCACTGGCGCACTCGGGAGAGTGCGGTGCTGGGAGCGCAGCAGCGCTCCAGCTGCGGGTTCGGCCAGTCTCAAAAAGGACAAAAAAAAATAAAAAAATAAAAAGAAATTGTCTGATGGCACATAATTGATAACAGAAAAGAAAAAATTAGGAATCAGAAGGGATTTTATCCTAAATTGATCTTAAATTCAAACCAATTTTGTAAAAAATTCAATGAAATCTGTTTTTATTATTCAACTACATTTAGAAAGTTCAACAGTGAAATTAAAAACCTAGCCTTGAGAGATACATACTGTTCGAAGTCTGGTCTTAACATGTTTTGAGCAGTGCAGGAGAATTTCGTATGTAGTATTTAATAATATGTATTTTCCTCCACCAAAAATGTTTATAAAAATGCCAGAGAGAAAGTCAGGAAATAATAACACTCCCTTCCATCCCCTGGTCTTTTTGGACCCCAGAGAGCATGAGATGGAGAGCTTTGGAAGGAGACCCTATGATTTCCATATGGCCAACTTGGGCACTGGAAATTGTCCCAGAAGACAAACTAT
>NW_007883175.1:0-552 GCF_000696425.1 Galeopterus variegatus
ACTAAAACAGCTTCCAAACCTTGCAGGACCAAAAGGCCCTAAAACTTGTAATGGCTTGAAAGAGGAGATCCAAATATTAAAGTAAATGAAAGACTTCACCAAACAGTTATCAAATGCTCTTTAAGAATAGACAATCACACCTTTCCAAGTCTTGATATTTAAGTAGAGGGGAAGATAAAATAAAAACACCTAGCATTTAACAGAAAGTAAATGCATATGTAATTAAAGAAGTCATCAGTACTGAAATGGTAAAAGTATTTTGGTGGAGAATATGAAATACATCTAAAAACCAATGAGAGACAAAAAAATGAAAGAAAAAAAGAAATTTTATCATTCTGTATCATATTTCTGTTAAGTGAATTTATTTTTCCTTTTTTACTTGATTCTTTTCCTTCTGTGTACACAGAAGCTTATACCATATACTGTGAAAATATTCCATGTACAAACATTGCAAATTCAGATACAAAACATTTGGGTAAGTAAAGTAGGGTTAGTTACATTTAATTAATCTTTTTTGCAAAGATTTCCAAATAACACAAAAGAGGGTAAAAC
>NW_007883176.1:0-552 GCF_000696425.1 Galeopterus variegatus
GTTTGTTCTTATGAAGTGATTCCAAGCTTATCTTAAAGAACGAGACTTGGTAATATCTTCAAATTTGACGTCCCAGTGGTAACCCCTATGAAATTTCATGGCAGGGTTTGACTCTACAATAATCTATAAATAGTAACTATAACAAAAGTAAACCTATAAGAGCCAGTTCCTAAAACTTAATATAGCAAATCCCAGAGCTTGGCCATGGGCTCACCATGCTCCACCACTCTTTGTTCCCATCACGACCCAAACTCCCCAGATGATCTTTGAAACCAAACTGTGCCTAAAGAGAAATTTTAAAAATCACCCAACCTTGGATGGGCTTTCTTACACTTGCCTCAGTTTACCCGTAGCCTCATGTCCTGCCATTGCTATCATTGCTAGAGCCCTGACAATCTTGATGCCTTCACAGAAGCTGATCCTCCTTCCCAGCATGTCTACCTCTTTCCTTTTCACCCAAGAGACTGGTCATCCACGGTCCAGCTTGCATGGGGAGCCCTGACTCTCTCTGCATAGGTCACCACTGTCTCTCTTTCTTTCTGCACAGCTGCT
>NW_007883177.1:0-552 GCF_000696425.1 Galeopterus variegatus
TAAATTGGTTGATTTGTGGGAGAGAATGATGCTGGGGACCATCTATTCCACCATCTTGACCTGAAGCCCCTAGAAATTATTTTAATGACTTTAAACATCTAGCTGAGATTTTAGATTGGGTGTGTAAAAACCTCTTAGCTGAAATTTTCTTTCTGAAATCAACTGGGAGCAAGAAGATTAAGAAAGTAAAATTGAAATTCTGTATTCATTGATACTATTCAATACCCTTGAAATCAACTTCAAAATAAATGAAGAACTACTAAATGGAGCTCATATTGGACCAAAGTGAAGGAAAAAAAGAGAAGAAGCCAACCTGCTTATTTCTAAAGATCTCAGATAGAGACAGGAAGGTCAGAATCAACAACCCCTAGACTGGAACATCTATAACAGAGTGTATGGAGCCAATTGCAGGAACTCTTTGCTACCTTATTTGAAAATACAAAGTTGCAGAGGAGATAAAGATAACAGAAAAAATACACTGGCACATTCTTAGTAATTACTGTAGCAAGGTAGAGGAGAGACCATGAGTAGGTAAGTACACCTACAGCCTCA
>NW_007883178.1:0-552 GCF_000696425.1 Galeopterus variegatus
TGTGCAGCCTCCAAGTGACTCAAACCCACATACTGGATTGGATGGAGATTAATGTAAGGGGCTGCAGTAAAGCACTTGCTTGCGCCCCTCACTGCCCTGCTGGCGGGGCTGGTGGGTGCTGGTGGAGACAGAGTGCGTCTCTTACAGACAGTAAAGCAGCTACGTGAGCGATTCTGCGGCCGCTCCACGTGGCTCAGTGATTCTCCTCTAACACCCCCCCCCCCCCCCCCCCATATTCTTCCTTTGCTCACCTGGGCTGGCCAGAAAGGCTGCGTCTTCCAGCGTCCCCAAGACAACCACTCCCTGTCAGCTAGGATGGCTGAACCCATGGCAACCCACCAGCTGCTGCTCTTGGAAGTGGGCCCCCTTACCGCCTCCACCTCTCAGCAATGCCGCTGCCCTCGGTTGGTCGGTTGGTCAGGATGGCCTCTCAGAAGGGGGCCAGGTCCCCATGTGCAACTTCTTCTTCTGGAAAGAGACAAACAGGGTGTTTCTCACAGCCTCCCACTTCCCCTTCTTAGATCTGATGTCGGATTCCCAGGGGCTTCCTGG
>NW_007883179.1:0-552 GCF_000696425.1 Galeopterus variegatus
GTCTGATATTTACTCTAGGAAATTTTTTCTTTAACTCTCACAGGAAAACACCCTAAAATACCGTTTAGAACTGATCTATGTCCATAGATTGGAGGCAATACTCCCTTTTTCTCATCTTCAATGGCAAAATTTTGACATCCTGCCACGTAAAGTGGCAAAGAGAAATTTTAAGATTTTATGATAAAATGATCTTATATTCATAGTCATAATAACAATAATATTAAGCCATTTCCTTTAATGATTACTGAATTACCTTTCTGTATATATGTACAAAAATGTATAGATGTGTATGATCATGAGCATTCCTAATAAGTGATTCCGATTTTTTTAATTAAAAGAAAAAGAAAGACAGAAATGTGAGGGACATCTGTCATAGTGAACTGAGGACCTACTTTAATCTCAATCTCCAATTCAGCAAAGAAAGCACGGACAAAAATTGTCAAACCAACTTTCTCAAAACTTGAGAATTCAGCCAAAGGTTTGAAGCAATCTGAGGAGCATTTACTAAATAAAAGTTTCTAAACAATGATGAAAATAAGATAAAAATAACAG
>NW_007883180.1:0-552 GCF_000696425.1 Galeopterus variegatus
AGACATCACTCACTGCCAGGGCGATGCTTTTGCCAGGGCTCTCACAGCTTTTGGGAATTCATGAAGCTGAAAGTGTGTCCGCCTCATTCCCAGTCTTGGATTAACCAGCCCCCTTTCCTTGTCCTTTGCTCCGTCCATTTTTTTCTCCTTGATCACAATAGGTGGAAGAGGGGCTGCCTTATCGCCAGGGCCGGTGACTGTCATCCAGCCAGGGTTTTTGGTTGGAAGATGAGGTACAACATGCATTTCCCAATCAGTTGTAAAGTGTGTCCCCCCAGGCTTATTACTCTCAGCAGCGAATTCCTTTTACACACAGATTTGTCACCGTCTCTCTCTGGTTGTTAAATTTTATTTTAAAACAGTTTGCTACGAAATATTTACAGACGAAATTATATTCCAAAGTGAAACAATGCAGGAGGGAGAAGTGGATGGGGTATAGTTGAAACTAGATTGGCCATAATTTGATAATTGTCGAAGCTGGGTGGGGGGTGTGTGGGGCTCTTTATACTATTCTGTGTACTATTGAATATGCTTAAAATTTTCCATAGTGAA
>NW_007883181.1:0-552 GCF_000696425.1 Galeopterus variegatus
GTGCACACGCCCTCATATACTCATGCGCTCATGCTCACACACGCATGCATGCACTCACATGCATGTGCACTCACACATGCATGCACACTCATTGCTCATGCTCACATGCACACGCACTCACACGCACACACACATGCGCACTCACACACACATACAGGCATGCTCTCTCACACTCACACACGAAGAGTTCCCAAGATGCTCATAAGAGTTAAAAATAGGAAGTTTCTTAACAAAACAATCCTATTTGTGTGTCTGTGTTTAAAAAAAAAAAACCACCACATAGAGGAAAACAACAATAGATAACTATAACTATCTAGAGACCTGGAAGACACACATTGGGCACAGCAGCTTGGTCGGCCGTGGAGAGGAGGGGCTGGGAGGGGATCAGAGCAGACGCGGTCTTTTACTCTATTCCCGCACTCCTGGGGTGTTCGCAAACTGAATATATTCACATACCACTTCAAAATAATTGAATTAAACTAAATGCAAGTCAATCAATAAATGTAAATAAATAAACCCAGTAATTAATAACAATAAATAATTTTAAAGAAT
>NW_007883182.1:0-552 GCF_000696425.1 Galeopterus variegatus
AGATTGTGAGGACCATGCCCTAGTGAATGGATTGATCCATTGATGGATTAATGGCAGTCAAAGGCATGGTGACAATGGCTTTATAAGGGGAGGAAGTGAGAAACTTAGCTCACTTTTGCTCAGCCATTTTGCCATATGATAACCTGCATCGCTGTAGTCATTACCAGATGTGTTCTCTGGACTTTGGACTTCATACCCTCTGAAACTGTAAGTAATAAATACTGTTCCTTTATAAACCCAGTTTCAGCTATTTTTGTTACATGCAACAGAAACAGAGTGATACACTATTATAAGTAGAATAAACAGTAGCATGTAAATATTAATATTTATGCTTGTGAAAAGAATAAATAACATTATAAGAAATATAAGGTCAGAACAAAGAAAATCTGTACCAGGATGCTTTTGGAAATTAGTATGGCCAGAAATAGAACAAATAACATAGGCAACAGGCAAATAAATTACAAGATAATGAGTTTTAGGTTAATTAACAACAAGTAGTTCCAGAAAATGAAGAAAAATAGTAAATTATTTGACAGGTAAAACTACAATTAT
>NW_007883183.1:0-552 GCF_000696425.1 Galeopterus variegatus
ATGCAGGACCAACATCCCCATCCTCTATCACAACAGTAGGGGTCACAGCATCAGAATACTGCCCACAAATCAGTCAACCTTTTTTCTGCACCATACATCACACCCAATAAACACAAATTTTTAATAAGGCCTCAATGCCCAACCCCCTTACTGGGAAGGGACATTATTTTCAAATTCAAAGCTATTCTTACCCTAAACACTTTAACTCCAGCTACAATACTTCTGTTACAGGCCACCTCAGACCTGGCTCCTGAGTCTTCCACATTCCCCTTCCCCTCAGACAAGGTTAATCCCATAGTACAGGATGCTTCTTCTCCCTCCATTGCTATGCACCATTCCCCTAGACTTGTTAAGTTGTGGAACCCCTCTTTGTTCCCTTATGTCTCACAATAACCCCATCACTAACAAAAACCTAATAGGCTTAAAACCAGTCATACAAAAACTCCTTTCTTCTTATCTTCTATGACCCACCCATTCACCTTGTAATACACCCATCCTTCCAGTTATAAAGCCTAATGGCTCATACCGCTTAGTACAGGACTGATCCTGACA
>NW_007883184.1:0-552 GCF_000696425.1 Galeopterus variegatus
TTTCCTTCAGTTTTACTCACTCTGTTGTTTCTCTCCCAGATGAGTGGCTGTGTCAACCATTCTGCATGAGAATCCAGGGATCTTCTAGTCCTTTTTTGTTTAATTTCTTTTTTGCAAACCACAACCACATTTTATCTTGTGTTGAAAGAATTCCTTCTTATCTCCTTAGACTCATTTTTACTGTCATTACTGTCAGCACTTAGCTGGATATCAGATACTGAGGCTGAAAACTCATAGTCTAGGGGGTCGGCTCTAGCCTGCAGGTCTGTTTACGTGCAAACACCATTTTAAATCTTTTTATTTGAATTTTCTTTAACCCCATGTCTAATTTATTCAAATGTCTGTCCCTTTAATCAATGCAATGCCAGATTTGCTAGATAGGCAAATAATGAAAAAGTGAGATTGTGGGAAATGATAGAGAACACAGAGTAAGCATCTTCGTAGTTTCATGATACTCCTTCTGGAGTCTATAGAATCGTTGTTGCTCCCTATTTTGGTGACAGTGACAGGCCAACACTTAGTAAACAGGAGAAATTCATCACCTACTCAATC
>NW_007883185.1:0-552 GCF_000696425.1 Galeopterus variegatus
GCAGCAGAGACTGGAGTATGCAGCTGCACGTGAAGGAATGCCAAGGGTTGCCCGCAGCCATGAGAAGATGGGAAGAAACAAATTCTTGCATCCAGCCTTCAGCGGGGAACAGGGCCCTGCCGACACCTTGGTTTCAGACTCCTAACCTGCAGAACTGGAAGACAACACATGTCTGTTGTTTTAAGCCACCAATTTAGGGTTCTTTGTGAGGGCAGGCCTAATTAGCAAACTAATGCAGCTTCCTACAGCCTTATGGTACCTTACATTAGACAGGCTGACACTGCAGCCACTGCCTCTTTCTGCCAACCCTCGAGGGCTGCTCACCTAACTGAGGGCTCAGTTTCTCCAAACCTTCAGCTCAGTCCCAGCAGAGCCTCGTCAGTGCCCTGCTTGCCCACAGTGTCTGTCATGGTGGAGAACAGTGTAAGGGGCACAGGCAACTGCCAACAGACCCTTTCTACATTCGTGTGAGCATCAGCCCATAGCAAAGGCCTCCCGAGCATTCCCCAAGTCCAGGAATGTGACGCTGCTTAACAGCCGAGGTGCCCCAGC
>NW_007883186.1:0-552 GCF_000696425.1 Galeopterus variegatus
TTTGATGGTAACCATTAGAAGTTAGAATTTATAGCTTTGAAACCATTAGTATAAACAAAAATTTTTTTAAAAACCTACAAAAACAAACAAAAATGAAACAGAAAGAAGAATACATGGTTCATTCAAATATAAACATAATGGAAGAAAGCTATCTCAAAATATCAGTAATTGCATTACATATAAATGGATAAATTTACCTTTAAAAATACATGCTACCTAGTTGGCTAATAATGATGACAGTGATGATGATGATGACAATAACAATAACCCAGCTATATGTTATTTAAAATAAACTTACCTAAAATCAAACAACACAGAAGAACTAAGCATAAAAGGATACAAAAATATATCAGGTAAATGTCAATTATAAAAGAAAACATTTTAATATTAATATAAGACAAAATCAAATTAAAAACAAATGTATTAGAAGAATACTACAAAGAAGACTATTGTATATACTTTAAAGATATTATTCACCAAGGAGATCTAACAATCATGAATTTTTGTGTGCCTAAAAATATTCTTTTGAAATATACATTAAGCAAAGATTTT
>NW_007883187.1:0-552 GCF_000696425.1 Galeopterus variegatus
TGTTCTTCTTACATTGGAGAAGAGATTTCCTGAGAAGCAAAGAACAGAAATTCTCCATGAAGTATGCATATACACAAGATTTCTTTTAAAAACATGTTGGAGCATGTGAATGTGATTTCACAGGAGACTAGAGGCCAAAATTTTGCTTACTGTTGCATACTTTGTTTTTATTTTTTTAAATTTTTTATATTTTATTTATTTATTTTTTCGTTAAATTTTTATTTTGTCAATATACAATGTATATGATTATTATGACCCATCACCGACACCTCCCTTCCTCCTCCCTCTCTCCCCTCCCCCCCAAGAATGTCCTTTCCGTGATTTGACATAGAGAGACAGAGAGAGGAAGAGCAGCTAAAGACAGATCTCGCCTAGACAGATGCATTCAAACACAGCAAGAGGCCTATCACAGGGGTAAGATATTATCAAAAAATGATGATAAAAATAACTTTCTGTAATAATATCAAATGTATATGTGCTGGAAGGGAACGTAGAGAGAAAAACCAAAGAGTTATAAATAATAGTGGGACAACAGAGTGGCATATGCAGAGA
>NW_007883188.1:0-552 GCF_000696425.1 Galeopterus variegatus
AGACCATTACTGATGTGTAATGAGACCCCTATATCACCTTGTGGTGGTTTACAGGACTTTAAAAAGAAATTCCTGGAGACAAAGGAAATCTAAGGACATCTCCAGATGTCTACCTCCGTGCAATGTCATGTCATTTATTACCCTGCTGCCTTCCCCAGCTACAGGGTTCCAACACCTCCCAGCAGGTAACTGGACATCTGCCCAAAGATCTGTCCTGGAAGGTGGGGGAAGAGGTCGGGGAAGGAGGTACATGAAAAGGTCACTGTTACGGGCACCTCATTCCTTGCTTATGTTGAACACATCTGAGTGTCTACAGTTATCACTGCTGTGGAGGCAGCATGATGCCATGAGCAAGGCACGAGACTCAGAACCGCACAGCAAAACTAGACTCAAACCCCAGATCCTATACCACTTGCTTTTGTGGCCTTCAGCAATTCAACCCAGTTTATAGATTTCACTACTTTCATTTGGAACCTGAACTTAATGTAAACGGTATCCTGAATGGTCCAATTGCTGCATGACTTTAAATCCAAATATTCAAAGAGTATCATC
>NW_007883189.1:0-552 GCF_000696425.1 Galeopterus variegatus
CATAATCTAAAAAGTATACAATTTAATGATGAAAATAGATGAATTACTAGATAATGAAAACAAACAAACAAATATTTCCTCTCCTACCTGTGAAAATAAGGGTGTCTTCTCCATGACCCCAAAGGTCAAATTCTGGCCAGCGCTAGAGGATTTATACTCACATTACTGACATCAGCATTTATCTCAGGAGAATTCTCAAATGTGTCATGAATAAGTGATTAGAAGTGGAATCCCAGTGGAGAACATCCTTAGAGGCAGAAATACTAATAAGTGGTCCTATACTACCTTGAATCAACATATTAGACAAAATTCCATATTTTATATTTCACTGAATAAAGCTAATAGTATATTATGTATACTAGGGTAGTACTTCAGACCATACTGCAGACCAAATCTAAAATACTCTGGGGATACTTAACTTTTCATCTAAAATACTCTGGGGATACTTAACTTTTCATGAAACTGAACTCAGGTAATTGTCTCTACCATTTCAAGATCACTGCCATATTTCATACATCGTTTGTCCTTTAACGAGTCCACACAAGAATATGT
>NW_007883190.1:0-552 GCF_000696425.1 Galeopterus variegatus
GTTTTATGAACTAATATGCATAGAACTAGGATATACAAATTTAACAGAAAGCCTTTCAAGTGGAAGGAACATTACAGAAAATGAATAAATAAATAAATAATGAGTATGACAATGGGGGATCAAAAGAGGAAGATGTTAGGGGCATCTGTGCCCCTAACTTCAATTCGCCAGCTGGCAGCTAAAATCCCCCTCGTGCTTCTTTCTACACCCATGCCTACTCCTCGTCAGGAAGGGGGGAATTATCAGGTTGGGGAGTTTGGCTGCTGGTCCTTCCTCTCTTGTTCATGTCAGTCTGCCTGCAGAGTGAACAGCCTGACCTGCTGGCTACTGTGCGGTAGGCTACATGGGACAGGTTCTACCCCTTGAAGGACAGAGGGACCCACTGTTGTCCAGTGCCCTGATGTCCACATAAGTCGCTCTGTCTGAGAGCTGGACAGTGAGCTGCCATTTTTAGCTGCAGCTCAGAGTCACTTTATCCAATTTTAAAGCCAGCATTTAATCTCAATGTTCCTGGGGATTAAAGTTCTTATTCCTCAGTTACTTCTAAGTTTG
>NW_007883191.1:0-552 GCF_000696425.1 Galeopterus variegatus
AGTGTCTTTTCAACAAATGATATAAGAACAATGGGATACAAACATAAGCAAAAGAATAAATTTCAACACATATCTCATACCTTATATCAAAACTAACTCAAAATGGGTCACAGACCTAAATGTAAAACATAAAACTTTAAAGCTTCTACAAGAAAACAGGAGAAAACCTGCATGACCTTGGGTTTGGCAATGAGTTTTTAGATACAACATCAAAAATCTGATCAATTTAAGGAAAAAAATTAATAAACTGGACTTTTTGAAAATTAAAAACTTTTGCTCTATGAAAGACACTGTTAAGAGAAAGAAAAGATGTGGTGTAGACTGGGAGAAAATATTTGTGAATCACATATCTGCTAAAGCACTCATATCCAGAATATACAGAACGCTCAACCATGAGAAAACGAACAACCCCATTTCAAAAATGGGCAAATGGGGGCCGGCCCGGTGGCGCACTGCTACAGTATGCCGCTTGGGAGCGCGGCGGCGCTCTTGCCGAGGGTTCAGATCCCACATACAGACCAGCCGCTCACTGGCTGAGCGAGGTGCGGGCGT
>NW_007883192.1:0-552 GCF_000696425.1 Galeopterus variegatus
TTGCAGACATTTTTATCTATCATTCTTTTGTATGGTATCTTTCACCATATGGAAATTTTACATACATTTTTATGTGAGCAAACATGTAGCTCTTCCTTTGTAGATTCTGAGCCTTGGCTCAGAATAAAAATGTTCTACATAAAAATGTTCTCTACTATTTCCCAGCATTCCTTATACTTTTTTGTTTACTATTTAAATATTAACCTAAGTGGGGTTTATCTTTAGTTTTGATAATGCTTTTCTTTTCTTTTTCTTATCTCCCATTCCTTTTTTTTTTTTTTGGCAGTTGGCCAGTACTAGGATCTGAACCCTTGACCCCGGTGTTATCAGCACCATGCTCTAACCAAGTTCACTACCTGGCCAGCCCCACACCCCATTTTTAATTTTATTTACTTAACTTTTCCTTTTTCTGATTTTTGGAACCTCAGTTTTTCAAGGGCCTAACTTTGGATGGGTTTATTCATTCCTTTTTTTCTTTGTGAAACTTTTCAGATAAAGTTGATTATACTTATCTTTTATTTCTGAATAATATAGGGTGATAAGTTATCTAAC
>NW_007883193.1:0-552 GCF_000696425.1 Galeopterus variegatus
GAAGAATGAAAATATTTGAGGTCTTGGGCCAACACTTGGCCAAAGAGTTGAGGGCTATCCCGGAATCCCTGGAGACAGTCCAGGTAAGTTGTTCAGAGTGTCGTGTATTGGGGTCAGTCCAGGTAAAGGCAAATATGTCCTGGGAGGCGGGGTCAAAAGGAATAGAAAAGAATGCATCTTTTAAGTCTAGGACTGAATAATGAGTTGTTGAAGCTGGGATCTGGGACAAAAGATTATAGGGATTGGGTGTTAAAGGATGAATGGGAATAACAGCAGTATTAATTAAGTGGAGGTCTTGGACTAGTTGGTAAGACCCGTTTGGTTTTTTTACTGCCAGGATAGGGGTGTTGAATGGTGAGTGGGTGTGGCGAAGGTATCCCTTTTTGAAAAGGTCCTCGACAATGGATTGGAGTCCACGAAGTGCCGTGGTGCTGAGTGGGTACTGAGACTGATTTATATACTTGGAGGGATCTTTTAGTTTTATCGTAATGGGAACACAATGTGCAGAGGAGGGTGTAGTGGTGTCCCATACAACAGGGTTTACAGGATGTA
>NW_007883194.1:0-552 GCF_000696425.1 Galeopterus variegatus
AGACATACAAATAATTTCTGTTTGGTGGAACAAATAACCCCAAAACTTAAAATTCTTTGCTTTGTAAGACATTAACCAGTTTTGTATTTATCCAAGTGTAATATCCTAACATTTCTTCATGAAATGTCCCATATATGCCTAATTCCCCAAATGCTCTCTGAATTGAAGTAAACATCATATTTTGTCCATCATTAATTAATGACTTAAGTACAATTTTGACATGAATTCATTTGATATTTGACAGAGAGTCATAACTTTGCCTTTTTGAAAATTATTCTTTAACATCAGTAATTTGAATGTCCAGTCCTATGAAAGCAATCAAAAACATACGCTTGCCTTTCTGTTAACATCTCCCCACCTCTTACTGACTCAGAAAGCAGCAAGGGAAAAAAGACAAAAGAAAACAAAAGTGTTGGCCTCTGCTTTTTACTTTTCTCTCCTTACCTTCTCCCCCAACATGGCCAGGGTTGAGGGTGAGAAGGCGGAAATACAAGGAAATGGTAGTTTGTCCTTGGAGTCCCTTGGCCTGGGTGGACCTAACAAATGACAAAA
>NW_007883195.1:0-552 GCF_000696425.1 Galeopterus variegatus
GTGGGCCACTGGGGCATTTTTGCCATCAGTCTGCCAGAAGGTGAGCACCATCATGATCAGCACTGATTTCCAGATGAGAGCACTGAGGTTCAGAGAGGTGCAGTCACTTTCTCTAGGTCACACGACTAGCAAGAGGCAAAGATGAGGTTTGAGCCCAGATCTGTGCCCTTCTTCATGACTCTGCTGCCTCTTGAAAGCTGTGAGCAAACCACAGACAGAGAAACCCAGGGCCGGGAGCACCTGGGGCTTCCAGGATCCTGAGCAGGAGACTCCCACAAGCTGCAGGGAAGGCTCTGGCAGCAGGGGCAGGGGGGACCTGACTCAGAGAGGCAGAGGGCTATCTGGACAGGTGTCAGAGCTCAGGCACCAGGCCCTGCTCTGTTGCCAAAATGTGGGCCTACATTAGATTCATCCATCCATTTATCCATTCATTCATTCATTCGTTCAGTAAAAACAACCTTGGAAGAAAGTCGTCCGGGCATACTCTGCCCTGGCACTGTCTTCTCCTGGTCATGCTCATTCATCCTTAACACTCAGCTCAGGTGTCCCCTC
>NW_007883196.1:0-552 GCF_000696425.1 Galeopterus variegatus
GGCCAGAAATCTTAGTCTCTTGTAACTCTAGAAATACAAGATTCTCTGAGTTTAGCTAGACATTTTCCTCTGAAGAATGGAAAAATTCCCAGATAGAATTGTATAGGTCATATTGATATAGGAGGTGCTCAAATTCCCTGGGCTGGTGACAGGACACCCCTCTGGGTTTCAAGCCATTCCCCAAGGTTTCAGGCTCCTCCTCCAGGCCCTCCCTTAGAGGAAAGTTGCTGTTGCCAGTCAGACCTGTTTTTAGCATCACCACAGTAAATAAGACCTCAGGGGGTTGGCTTATGCAAAGCCAGTGGCTGGATATGCTCAGTAGAGAGGGGCTAGATAACCTTGGTGCCAGGCATGCTTAGTAAAGTGTAGTTTATCCTCCGAATGACTTTCCACTAGAGATGCTAAAGCACACAAAATATTCTTGAATATGCCTGGTGCATGTGACAGGATTTGACCAACGAACATGCTCCAAGAAAAGAGCAACTGAACACGTGCAAGACTATTTTACATAACTGAAAACCACCCCTTAATTGAATATTTGTTAGATAATGA
>NW_007883197.1:0-552 GCF_000696425.1 Galeopterus variegatus
TATTTATTTATTTATTTATTTTTGCTCAGGGTTGCTTTGGTTATTTGGAGTCTTCTGGTGTTCCATATGAATGTTAGGATTGTTTTTTCTATTTCTGTGAAGAATGTCATTGGTATTTTTATGAGGTTTGTACTGAATCTGTAGATTGCTTTCAACAGCATGGACATTTTCAAATGTTGATTCTTCCAATTCAAGAGCATGGAATGTCTTTCTAACTCTCTGTGTCCTCTTCAATTTCTTTCAGTCGTGATTTGTAGTTCTCTTTGTAAAAATATTTCACCTCCTTGGTTAAATTATACCTAGGCATTTTATTATTTTTGGTGAGTATTGTAGATGGGCTACCCTTCTTTATTTCTTTTTCTGCTAGTTTGGTGTTGGAGTATTAAAATGCTACTGATTTTTGCATGTTGATTTTATATCTTGCAACTTTACTGAAATCATTTATCAACTCTAAGAGATGTTGAAGGGATACCTGCACTCCTGTGTTTGGACCCTCCTTTCACAGAGGTGTAAACGGCCACAAAGACAAAATCATTTTGATATGTGAATATT
>NW_007883198.1:0-552 GCF_000696425.1 Galeopterus variegatus
AAAAGAATGACTAAGAAGGAGCATATATAATATAGAATAAAAACACTTTTCAAAAATTAAGCTATTTGGGAAAATTACCTCTGCTAATAAGCACTTGATCCACGTATATCTCACCTTTGCACTGCTTTTTTTGACTTCTAGCAGATTTACTTATATTACATCAGATATTATAAACATGATATCAGAAGATGAAAAGCCTGAAGCAGCAAAAAACAAAGGGCAATATTTATGGTATATATTAATAAGAATGCACAAATGTGAGAAAGATATTCACTAACGCATCTATGAGGAAAAGCCTATCCACAAGTTTGGATCTACGGCTTTCTTATAAATTTGCAATGTATTTAGTTACCTTCAAATTCACCTTGCCCAAGCAAGATGAAAGCTTCTTACTGAGTTGGGTTTTGCAGATAATCTCTAGGCTTTGAGTTTAAGTGCATTCAAATTGAAGTCAGCATAAGTGTTACTTATTGAAGATGTTCATTGTACACACATGGAAAAAATAAGGTGGTTAAATGGCCAAGGCTCAAGTGGCTAGAAGAGGGGGAAAAT
>NW_007883199.1:0-552 GCF_000696425.1 Galeopterus variegatus
ACTGATAGATGAAAGATATCTAGCTAGTGAAATAAGTCAGGCCCAGAAAGAGAAATACCACATTCTCACTTATTTGTGAGAGCTAAAAATAAATAAGTAAACACACAAACAAATAAAGGGTGTGGGAGAAGATGACACAACAATCACAATTCCTTGAACTTGTTAAGAGAACTGAACAGATATGAGGTAGTGGTGGGGGAGGGGACAGAGAAGGGAGAGAGGAACGGGTAAAGGGTCACGAAAATCAACTACAATGTATATGGAGAATTTAAAGAAAATAAATAAATAAATAAAATTTTATTTTATTATTTTTATTATTTTTTTCTTATTTTAATTTCTCAATATACATTGTAGACTATTTTCATGACCCTTTACCCGTTTAAAATTTTTAAAAAGTTGTAAATTTCCACTTTCATAGACAAAAGTAGAGGAAAAATAAAAGATAATATACAGTTAATCAGATTTATTGAATCCGAAGAGGAAAAGATCGAGTGGGAAAAACAAGAAAGAAATGTTAGAATGATGTTATAATAAAACATTAGAATAAAAATG
>NW_007883200.1:0-552 GCF_000696425.1 Galeopterus variegatus
GTCTTTTCCCAAATGTATGCTCTTCTTGCTTTTATCAAGGGTCAGCTGTCTGTAAGTCTGTGGGTTGATTTCTGGGTTCTCAACTCTGTTCCATTGGTGCAAGTGTCTATTTTTATGTTGGTACCATAATGTTTTGGTTACTATAGCTTTGTAGAATAGTTTGAAGTCAGGTAGTGTTATGCCTCCAGCTTTATTTATTTATTTTTGCTCAGGATTGCTTTGTCTATTTGAAGACTTTTTTATTGCTCCATTTGAATTTTAGGGTTGTTTTCTCTATTTCTGTGAAGAAAGCCATTGGTATTTTGATGAGAATTGTAACAAATCTGTAGATGGCTTTGAATAGTATGGACATTTTCATGGCATTAATTCTTCCAAATCAAGCGCATGGAATGTCTTTCCAACTTTTGTTTCCTCTTTAATTTTTTTCAGTAGTGATTTGTAGTTCTCTTTGTAGAGATCTTTTACCTCCTTGGTTAAATTGATTCCTAGGCATATTATCTTTTGGGGGACTATTGTAAAAATGGGCTTACTTTCTTGATTTCCTTTTCCATT
>NW_007883201.1:0-552 GCF_000696425.1 Galeopterus variegatus
TTCTTACTTTGAATCTTCCTGAAATTGTAATGCATTTACATGCTCATACATAATGAGAACACACATAAGCAAATCTTTTATAAATGGTGTCTAAATGACTACTGTGCAGTTATTGCCTAAATTTTTGCAAAAATTTATTTTGGAGATAAGTATCATTATATGTATGCATTTAAAAAAAACCCTAAAATTTGTAATGATGATATGGTATGATATTTTTCAACATAATATAATTTATTACCAAACATGTTAGTGGGCATTTAGGTGTCACCAGTCTTTTGTTGTTTAATAATACTTCAAATATTCATATATGTGAAAAACACAATTCTTTTCAAAATGTCTTAATATAAATTCTCAGAAGTAGCATCCCTCCATTATCTTAGGATATTGATTACTAAATTACTCTGTAAAGTAATTCTAACACTTTGCCCTCTATGAGCAATATATGAAAGTCATTGAAGATTCACATTACAGATGCCCCTTGATGAAGGACATGTTCTCCCAGCTGTCAACACCCTCCAGATTGACCTCCACAACATGGAGTCACCATGTCCA
>NW_007883202.1:0-552 GCF_000696425.1 Galeopterus variegatus
AACCAACCTAAACGTGCATCGACAGACAACTGGATAGGGAAAATGTCGTATACACGCACAACGGAATACTACTCAGCCATAAAAAAGAACAAAATTCTGCCATTCACAGCAACATGGATGAGCTTGGACAAAATTATGTTAAGTGAAATAAGCCAGACAGAGAAAGAGAAATACCGCATGTCCTTACTCGTAAGTGGGTGCTTAGAAAGAAATAAGTAAAGAAAGAAAAGACCACAATAATATGTTAACTTACTGAATAATAATAATATGTTAACTTTTAATAATAACTTTCAGAAGGAGAGAACAAGCCTAAGGATACTAAAGATGGGGGGAAGGAATTGGGGAATGAATGATTGGTCAGGTAAGGGGATAAAGAATACGATTTGCAATAATGAATATGCTAATAAAAAATAAAATGAAAAATAAAAAAAAGAAGAGCAGGGCTCTTCAGAGCACTGGTGGATTCCAGAGCTGGGGCAGAGAAAACACGAGATTAGGGCCGGCCCGGTGGCGCACTGGATAGTGTGCCGCTTGGGAAGCGCGGCGGCGCTC
>NW_007883203.1:0-552 GCF_000696425.1 Galeopterus variegatus
AAGATTCTGGCCACACAAATGAACAAATAATCCCCTATTTCAAGTGTCTTGAAGACAGAATCTGTGTATTTTCATGTCTTTATTTCCACCACTCAGACCAGATCCTGGTATATGGCAATCATCAATAATTGTTTATGGATTAAGTGAGTGAATGAATAAATAAGGAAATAAAAGTGATACGGTTAGAGCTGCACTTCAGGAAAATTTATCCAGTGATTTCAGGATGGTTTGGAGGGAAAGGAATGGATGCATGAGGGCTAAAGACTAGTGAATTTGGCAACCCAGAGGTAATGAGAGGCTTGATTTAGGGGGTGGGAAGAGGAGACAGATGGAAAATGCCTATAAAATAGAATGTTTGACTCACGGAGGATGCAGCAACTCATTGACAGCTTGGCTTTGGCGATAGAGATACAGAGGCAGGGAGAGTCAAGTTTCAAACACAGCTGCAGTAGATTGAATTATGTCCCCCCAAAACTCACTCAGGCTTGAATTGTCTCCCAAGTTTTATGTACTAGAAACTTGGCCCCCACTGTGACTGTTAAGAGGGTGGGA
>NW_007883204.1:0-552 GCF_000696425.1 Galeopterus variegatus
GTTTTTTGCACCCACAATGTCTTTTCAATGTATAATCATAGTGAAATCTTCTTGAAAAAAAATTGAATAGCAGTTCAACTTAACACACGTAATAGTAATAATGCACATAACTCACTGAAGTGATAAACAATATAAATAGCCAAGACAAATTTGCACACATCGAGGCAGTGACAACAGTATCATAATTGTCACCTGAGAAATTATACAATGCCTTGGATGATAAGATGCATCCTGATTTTAATTTGTGGAATATACAGCAACAATTATCAATTTTTAAGGAAATACAAAGGACAAGAATTAACACCACAGGGATCCAGTTAGCACAACCCAGACTGCAGGGAACTACAGGTCAAACAAGCTGGTTTTTTCAACAAGTAAGTTATAAGGGAGAAGAGGGAATCAATAGATTAAAAGAGACTTGAAAGACATTTTTTAAGTGTATCGATTTCAATGCATTATGGTATTCATGAAACAATTAAAAATCTGAACACTGGATATTTGAAACTACTTGAGAATTATTATTAAACTTTAGGGGTACTAGTGGTACTACGG
>NW_007883205.1:0-552 GCF_000696425.1 Galeopterus variegatus
CTCAGATTGTCCTTTAGTTCACTCTCAATGAACTGACACCTGAGTCCACAGCAAGGGAGTTTCAATAAAAATAGGAAGAGAAAAAAAAAAAAGAGTAAGGTCTGGGAACTGTCGAGTACATGTTTGGGTTTCAAACATGAGATGATGCCAGCAGCACAGACATCAGCATCCTTCACACTCGGCACCTGCAGTTGCTGCCTGGACATCAGGGGACATGAGTGCCTTGAGATTTTTGTACACCCTGAGACCAAAATATTATGAGGATTCTCCCATGTGGAAATTCAAATGTAATAATTCCAAACCGTTAAATAAATGTAAGAAAATGCAAATAGAAGTTCTACTTTTGCCATAAAAATTATATCAATAATTTTTTTGAATAACAAATTTTTAACAGAAAATTATCTGATACCTATTTTTTGTTAGTGTCCTAAGCATGTGCTTATCCTGCCTATTGGGCAATCCAGGCTGGCTTTAATAATTGTCCCTTTGGAGGAGAGAGTTGTGCATTAGTACTTTTCACACAGATACCATCTTGCTCAAAACAAAGATCTC
>NW_007883206.1:0-552 GCF_000696425.1 Galeopterus variegatus
GAATATCACTATTTCTTAGCATCTTTAGAATTACCACCATCACCACACCTGCTGGGTTACTACAAGAGCCTCCTAACTGGTCTTTGTGCTGCTGCTACACCCAACTCATTCTGTTCTTTAAAAAGTAACTTAAGAGATCCAGTTAAAGTCCAGGTTCAATCATATTACCTCTCTGTTCAAAACTCTCCCATCTGAGAGTGACATAATTCATTCTTACTATGATCTCTAAATCCCTACATAATGCAAACCCATTTTTTCCTTACACTGTATATTAATATTCTCCCTTCAGTCGTTGACCTAGCGGCCTCTTCTGAGATTCTGGATTAAGCTCATTGGACCCTCGTAGTCTTTTCATTTGTTCTTCTGTCCTCCTGGAGAGCTGCTCCCTCACACCACTGCACAGCTTGCTCCCTCACGTTCTTCAGGTATTTACTCAAGTATCACTTTCTAAATGAGGAGCTCACTGGCCAAGCAACAGTTCCTATCCCACGTCCCCATTTAGTTTTCCATGCTCACTAACACACATATTACATATTTTGTTTTTAACCTTTG
>NW_007883207.1:0-552 GCF_000696425.1 Galeopterus variegatus
TGGAATCCGAAGCAGTCATACACATCCAGTACCTTCTTCAAAATTAGTTTGTTACTTATATACTTCATGTGATTTCCCTATTACTTTACAGTGTGTTTATTTATGGAATCTGCATCTTAATATTCTAAAAAAATAATTTTGACTTGGTTATTAGTAAGTCAAGCCAATGCACTAAAGACAGTCAATGGAAAAGTCATGACATTCAGACTGAGAAGTATTTTCCAACTCTCTTGGGAAATGAATTTTTATAGTGAAATCATAAACCCTGAAAAATGGAAGTTATCTATGAAACGGATATTAAACTTAAATTTGTCATATGTAGTGCATCCTGTTATAATAAAGATGTGTTGGTTTTCCTTTTGTATGTCTGTGGAAACGTGTTGAATTGTGATTTATCTCAAATTTTAAAAACAAAACAAAAACAGATTGCTATAGGAGAAGCTCCCAAACCTTGATATACTGTAAGATTGATTTACTTTAATTTCCAAAACGGATTTTAACTTACCGTCTTGTTAAAGATACAGTATTTATCAGGTAGAGAGAAACTCATGA
>NW_007883208.1:0-552 GCF_000696425.1 Galeopterus variegatus
GGGTCCAAGAAGAAATTAAACAGGAAATCAAAAAATTTCTTGAAACTAATGAAAATAGAGATACATCATATCAAAACCAATGGGATGCTGCAAAAGCAGTACTGAGAGAAGTTTATTGCGATAAATGCTTACATCGAAAGAATAGAAAGACTTCAAATAAATGACCTAACACTAGGCCTCAAAGAACTAGAAAAACAACAACAATCCGACCCCAAAAGTAGTAGATGGAAAGAAATAATCAAGATCAAGGCAGAACTAAATGAAATAGAAACTCAAAAAACAATACAAAAGATCAATGAAACAAAAAACTTGTCTTTTTTGAGAAGATAAACAAAACATAGAAACCATTAGCTAGGTTAACAAAAAAAAAAAAAAAAAAAAAAAAAAAAAGATAGAAGACCCAAATAACAAAAATCGGAAATGAAAAGGGAGACATTACAACCAATATCACAGAAATACAAGGAATCATTAGAGATTATTATAAACAACTATACACCAACAAATATGAAAACCTGGAGGAAATGGATAAATTTCTGGACACATACAAACTAC
>NW_007883209.1:0-552 GCF_000696425.1 Galeopterus variegatus
CAGAAAACCAAAGACTGGGTAATTTATGAAGAAAATAAATTCATTTCTCACAGTTCTGGCAGCTGGGAAGTCTCATATCAAGGTGCCAGCATCTGGTGAGGGCCTTTGTGCTATGTCCACAGCAGAAGGCAGAAGCAGAGTAAGAGATCGAACTCCCAGCCTCAAACCCTTTTATAATTGGCATTAATCCACTTGTGAGGGTAGAGCCTGCCTGGCCAAAACATCTCCCATCAGGCCCCACCTCCCAGCACTCCTACATGGAGGATCAAGTTCCTAACACCTGCTTTTTGGGGGACACATTCAAACCATAACAGATGGTGCTCTCTCATCTCTCAGGAATTTGCTCTAACTTGGGCAATATGTTAAGAAAGCAGCACTTTAAAAAGAGAGCCCTTCTCCTCCCACCCACCCGTACTTCTCCATTCCCCCTTAGCTAGTGAAGAACAGTGGAATAACTTATCATGTGATCTCTTCAGTCTAGAAGAAGCCCTCAAGAAGGCCCTAAGAGCTGAGCTGATTTTCAAGCAGATACTTCAGCGTGCTGTCATTGCC
>NW_007883210.1:0-552 GCF_000696425.1 Galeopterus variegatus
AAAAAATGTTAATAGGTGTTGTTTCCTGGTTATAAATTTATAGATAATTTACATTTTCTTCATTTTAATTGTCAGAATTTTCCACAACTTCCACAGTGAATATGAAGTACTTTCATAATAAGAAAAAAATGTTATTGAAAAATAATTGAAAAACACTTCTTTAAGGAGTATACTTTCAAATGCTCAATCCAGGAGTCATTCTTGCTCCTGCTTAGAACATGCAATCAGTCATCCTCTCCCCAGGAGTCCATATAGCTCACTGAGATGGAGTGGAATCAAATTCGTTTTTAAAACATTTTTTGGGGGCAGCCCGGCGGCACTCCCGCCAAGGGTTCGGATCCCATATGGAGACTGGTCCGCTCACTGGTTGAGCGCAGTGCGGGCGTGACACTGAGGGTTGCGATCCCGTTGCCAGTCAAGAAAAAAGACAAAAAGGAAAAAAAAAATTTTTTTTTTGATGGTAAGGTAGAACATTTGTGATCCTAGTGAACAGATGAAAAAACTAACAGCAATCAAATAGTCAATGAATAGAGTTACTGAGGTTCTGTAGCA
>NW_007883211.1:0-552 GCF_000696425.1 Galeopterus variegatus
TCACATAATCTCTATTCATATTCTGTAATATTTCATTTTATACCAGAATGAAAAATACAACAAACCTTTTGTTTAAATGGATTTAAATGTTCTGTAGAGATCCCAAAGTTCCATAACATTTAGCAATTTGGAATTTTACTGAAGAACAAACGAGTCAGAATACCATAAGGCAAATATGCTAGAGTTATTTAAATAATTAATGAATTAGTAAATGAATGATTTAGCTAATGAGTGAGCTTAACCACCAGAGGGGCAATGTCAGTGTTGATATTGAAAGAGGGTCTCTGGAGTGAGGGGGCCTAGTTTCAAACTTCAGCTCCTCCACTTGTAGCTGCGTGTTCTTGGTCCATTTACTAACCTCACTGGGCCTCAGTGTCCTCAACTATAAAATGAGTTTAATATTAGCAGGAATGATGCTCAAAATATGTTAGCTTTTAGTAACCCAATTTGGCTTTAAAATTTTTGTCTCCATATTATGATTAAAGTAATTCCCTATGCTGATTAGAATTTGTGGTTCTTTTTTTGAAATTAGATCCTTGGAAACATTTCTTC
>NW_007883212.1:0-552 GCF_000696425.1 Galeopterus variegatus
GAGAATGTTCATAGCAGCTTTATTTGTAATAGCCAAAACTGGAAATGACCCAAATATTCATCAATAAGTTAATAGATAAACATATTTTAGTATATCTATGCAATGAAATACTACTCTGCAATTACAGAAATGAATAATTAATACTCACACCACACGAATGAATCAAAACAATTAAGTTGATTTAAATAAGCCAGGCAAGAAAAAGAGTGCTTTCTGTATGTTACTATTTATTTTTAAAATGATGGAAAATGCAGACTGGTCTATAATTACAGAAAGCAGATCCCTGGCTGTATGAGAATGAAAGTTGGGGAGCAGAGAAAGATGGATTACAAAAGGGCACAAGAAAACTTTTGGGAATGATGAGTATGTTCATTATCTTCATTGTGGTTATGATTTTATATATGTGTATGTCAAAACTCATAAAATTACACATTTTAAATATGTGCAGTCTATTTGATGTCAATTTCATCTCAATAAATCTGTTTTTAAAATCTTAAATTTTTGAGAGAAAAAATTTGTGAAATGTTAAATATTTATGACAATTTAGCATCC
>NW_007883213.1:0-552 GCF_000696425.1 Galeopterus variegatus
ATCTTTAACCTCCTTGGTTAGATTTATTCCTAGGTATTTTATTATTTTATTTATTTATTTACTTTTGACGATTATTGTAAATAGGCTTGCATTTTTTATTTCTTTTTCTGCTAGTTCATTGTTGGAGTACAAAAATGCTACTGATTTTTGTATATTGATTTTGTATCCTGCAACATTACTAAATTTGTTTATCAGCTCTTATAGTTTTTTGGTGAAGTCTCTTGGGTTTTCTATATATAGGATCATGTCATCTGCAAATGGAGGCAATTTGATTTTGTCTTTTCTTATTTGGATGCTCTTTATTTCTTTTGTCTAATTGCTCTGGCAAGTACTTCCAATACTATGTTGAATAGGAGTGGTGAGAGGGGACATTCTTGTCTTGTTCCTGTTCTTAAAGGAAATGCTTTAAGCTTTTCCCCATTCAGGATGATATTGCAATGGGTTTGTTGTATATGGCTTTTATTGTGTTGAGATACCCTTTTATACCTTTGTTGAGAGTCTTTATCATGAAGGGATGTTGAATTTTATCAAATGCTTTTCCCGCATCTATTG
>NW_007883214.1:0-552 GCF_000696425.1 Galeopterus variegatus
AGGTCAAGTGCAAAGGACAAGTAGTCTAGTGCATAATGCGATCAAGTGATCTAATGTGCAAAACCCCTTCTGTCAGTAAGAAACACTGCCATAAGGGGAAGAGTTGGGAGACACACAGAACTGAGTTCAAATCCTGACTCCATTATTTGTTAGGTGTGTGACTTTAGGAAATTGACTTGGTTTACAGGACCCTTTATTTCCCCCAAATGCTTAAAAGGTTATTTTAAGGATTAAATAAAATAATTTATACATAGTGCCTAGATTTCATAGTGCCATGATTCTAGTTCATTTAAAAATATACTGATACATAAGCTTGTTTCTCTGTCTGGAAAACCATGTCTTTAAACATAAAACAAATTTTTATAATATATGAGGGGTCTTCAAAAATTTCATGAGAGGATTCGTATTATATTATATTTGAATTCCATTTTTCCATGAACTTTTTGAAGTATCTTCACATTTAATTTTTTGCCTTCAATTCTCAAGGAAAAGGTTAGAAATATCACTACACAACCCATTTCCCAGCCTTTGTTTAAACTTAAAACATAAAAC
>NW_007883215.1:0-552 GCF_000696425.1 Galeopterus variegatus
GTGAGGGCTCTGCCCTCAGGAATGGATTAATGCTGTTATCATGAGACTGGGTTTGTTATGACAAAGGGGGACTTTGGCCCCCTTTTCTTTCTCTCTCGTCCTTCTGCCTCCTGCCACAGGACGATCCAACAAGAAGCCCCTTGCCAGATGCCAGTCCCTTGATCTTGGACTTTCCAGCCCCCAGACCCATGAGCCAAAAAATTTGTTCATTAGAAATTACCCAGCCTCGGGTATTCATTATAGCAGCAAAAACACACTGAGACGGACACCTGACCCCGAGAGTGTTAAGGGCTTGGGCCGCCACTGGCGAGGCTTGAAGGGAGACGTGTACATCCCTTTGTGAAGGCGTCCTCGGTAACAGAGATGTCCAGAGTGAGTCTGAAATCACCCTAAGAAACACGGGGGGAGGGAGAGACGGGAACACGACCTCCACGGAGGCCAGCTTGAGAGCAGACACTACCTGGGGCAGATGGAAACAGACCAAGTCAGATAGAGGCGGGCAGCCCTCCCCATGCCTGCCTCACAGCCGCAGCTGGACTGGTGCGGGGAAGG
>NW_007883216.1:0-552 GCF_000696425.1 Galeopterus variegatus
AACTGAAGTATGTCCAAAGCAACATTTGATGAATAATAGCTAAAGAACAGAAGATGAAGAATGAGCCCCCATTGCAGGAGACTCATCAAGGTCACCTCCTCCTTAGGTCTGTGCCTCCACCCCAGACCTCTTTCTCTCCCAAGCACCGTTCCTATATCTCTGTCTCCATCAGGATGTTGACAGGTGATAGAAGTTCAACATGACTCATACTAAGCTCAAACCCTCCCCTACTTTGCTTCTCAAACCTGTTTATTTTTCTATCCTCTCTTCCATTATAGGTAAGGGTACCATAATCCAGTAAGTCAGACAGGCCAGAAACCTGGGAGTCATCTTAAATTCTTCACTTTCCTACTAATCCTTCTCCTCTCTCCTTTCTTACTAATCCTTCTCCTCTCTTGAATGGGGCAAACACAAGCCCCGGGCTAGCTAGCCAGCCCATAATTCTACTTCCTGTTGAAGTTTATCTCTTTATAAGAGAAAAAGATTTTTTTAAAAAAGTATCCCTTGCAGGCATTCTTCACCCACTCTGTGATGGCCTCTCTACCCCTCTGC
>NW_007883217.1:0-552 GCF_000696425.1 Galeopterus variegatus
TTTTCAACCTCTGGTAATTCCCTTAATCTGTGCTGGCTAACCCATCACTAATGGCCATGTGCGGCTACTGAGCACCTGAAGTGCATCTAGTCCAATTGAGATGTGTATGTAAAATATACATTGGATTTTTTTGTTTTGGGGTTTGTTTTTTTTTTGTCTTTTTCGTGACCGGTAAGGGGATCGCAACCCTTGGTGTGGTGTCGCCCACACCATGCTCAGCCAGTGAGTGCACTGGCCATTCCCATATAGGATCCGAACCCGCAGCGGGAGCATCGCTGCGCTCCCAGCGCCACTCTCTCTCAGTGCACCACGGGCTCAGCCCTATATACATTGGATTTTGAAGACTCAGTATGAAAAAGAAGTAAACTATATCTTTAAGAATTTTTATATTGTTTACATGTTGAAATAATATTTTGGAAATACTGGGTTAAATAAAGTATATTATTAAAACTAATTTCACCTGTTTCAGTTTTTTAAAAATGTGTCTATTAGAAGATTTTTTTTTTCCTTTTTGTCTTTTTTACTGACCAGTAACGGGATCGCAACCCTCGG
>NW_007883218.1:0-552 GCF_000696425.1 Galeopterus variegatus
AAAAAAATATATATATATATATATATATATATACACACACACACACACACACACACACACACTGATCGTCGTATTTTAAAAATTCTTCTATATTTTTTAATTTTGGAAATTGTGTAATACAAACCGATTTTGTAAGTGATTCTTTTTCTATTCCATTCAAATGCAAGCCATTGTTATTTCTATTTCATGGATAAGTTTGGGTACTTAGTAATGTAGTCAGTCAGAACTGTTGCTACTTAAATTCCCTTTTGAGAACCATCTGAGCAGGTAAACTATGGTATATACACAATTCACAGAATGTCACTTAACCACTGAAGTGATGGGCATGAAGACTGTAAGACAATAATTTGTAATGTACCACAAATAAAGTTGCACGTGCAGTCTGGTTACAACTAAGTTAGTAATTACGACTAAGATGTACAGCCACTTCCAAGCACTTAGCTATATTAAGCCATTTAATCTTCATAACATCCTCATGAGGCAGGTGCTGTAAATCCTGTTTCAGAGCAGGAGCCTGAGCCATCTTGCCTAAGGTCTCTCAGCTACTAATTG
>NW_007883219.1:0-552 GCF_000696425.1 Galeopterus variegatus
TGGTAGTACTGAATGCACACTTTATTTAACAACTAAATAAATTTGCATTTCTGCAGTTGAATTCTGAATGAAGAATTTATACATTAGAAATTGAAGGTATGTAAAAGTGAAATGAATCTAATCACTGCCTGAGAAATTTCATAGCTAATTCTGTGTTGTAGACAAGCAAACAAACCTAAAGAAAGAGAGACAGAAAGAGAGAGAGACCTCATTTTGAACTTTAATGAATGTAAAACCTTAAAAATTAAAAATTGACTCTGTTAAGATTTGGCATAGCTTTAAAAAGAGACCTACCTTGAGCTCAAGATGACATGTAGAAAAGCAGGATTATTCACTGAAATTAATCTCATGTTTTTTTTATACAAAGGCAAATCCAAAATCAATTCTGCTTTAACAGAATTGATTTGGGATCAGGATTACGAACAAATGCTGAATCAACATTCAAGATAACAAACTATATTGGGGACCTTCTTAATGCAGATTGACAGTCACTAGATGAATGTGACATGATTGATCCTAGTTTTTGGCCTAATAATTATTCATTCACATCTA
>NW_007883220.1:0-552 GCF_000696425.1 Galeopterus variegatus
ATTATCTATATACAAGACCATGTAATCTGTGAATAGAGTTAGTTTTACTTCTTCCTTTTAAGTCTGGATACTTTTATTTCTTTTCTGGCATAATTTTCCTGGCTAGCACCACCAGTACAATATTGAATAGAAGTGGTGAAAGTAGACATCCTTCTCTTGTTCCTGATCACAGGGGAGAAGCAATTGGTCTTTCACTATCAAATATAATGTTAGCTGAGAGGTTGTCATGGGCGCCCACTATCAGGTTAAGGAAATTCTCTTCTACTCCTATGCTGTTGATTGTTCTTTTTTATCATGAATGGGTGTTGGATTTTGTAAAGTGTTTTGTCTGTGTCTGTTAAGATGATTATGAAGTTTTGTCCATTAATATGTTGTATTACTTTCACTGGTTTTTAGATGTTGAAACAATCTTGCGTTTTAAGGATAAATTGCACTTGGTCAGGATGTATAATCCTTTTTATGCTGCTCTATCTGGTATCTAGTATTTTGCCGAGGATTTTTATGACTCTATTTGTCAGGGATATTGGTCTTTATCTTACTTTTCATTTGGTG
>NW_007883221.1:0-552 GCF_000696425.1 Galeopterus variegatus
AAGCTGTTTACTAACAAGTAGAACAAGCATATTCCAATATAGTAGATAGTAAGTTTGGAAAACATCTTTGATACTTTAAAGACCACAATATGAAAATCTTATATATATATATATATATATATATATATATATAAGAATATGAAAAATATACGGGAAGTCTTCAAGAAATTCATGAAAGATTTGTATTAGCTTTCAATTCAGTTTTTCCATGAACTTTTTGAAGTACTCTTGTGTGTGTGTGTGTGTGTGTGTGTGTGTGTGTGTGTGTGTGTGTAGAAAGAGAAAGGGATGTTTTGTAAAGTTTGCGATTGTGAAGTATATTTCATTTAAAAGTTATGTGTTATGTGTTCAGCATTCATGTTAAAAATTATTAGGAAACCTGGTTTACCTTTTCTAGTTAAATGGTCCTAGAGGAGAGGCCAGCCAGATCGTACATTTTCCACGAAAATCCAGTCCTAGATAGGTTGTGTTTCTTTTTGAATGTTGATGCCGGCGATACATCAAATATAGGGGATATTCTCCCCACATTTCCAACTGAAGGGTCCTATTTTA
>NW_007883222.1:0-552 GCF_000696425.1 Galeopterus variegatus
AAGTACAATTCAATAATTTTAGAAGCCCTATTTTTATTTATATTTTTTTGTTATTTATCACCTTAATTTCTCATTAAAACATGACGCTTCTGGGGTCTATTAGACAATATATTCAGTCATTTACTTTAGTTGCTTTGATAGAGATTTTGATCATTAAAGCAGGCCCTGTAAAGGCCTCTTTTATTTTTTATTTATTCATTTTTTTTTTGTCTTTTCCATGGTCGGTAAGGGGATCGCAACCCTTGGTGTGGTGTCGCCCACACCGCGCTCACCCAGTGAGTGCACCGGCCATTCCTATATAGGATCCGAACCCGCGGCGGGAGCGCTGCTGCGCTCCCAGCGCTGCACTCTCCCGAGTGCGCCACGGGCTCAGCCCTAAAGGCCTCTTTTAAATATACAACACACTGCCTTTCGTTCTAGAGACATTAACTCAGCATCTGTTCTGTGCTGGACTCTGGTTTGGATGTAGGAAATATAAAAATGAGAATGGCGTCCTCACCTACAAAGAGTATTCACTCTAATGGGCTTTATAGTAGGTGCAGTTCAAGATAC
>NW_007883223.1:0-552 GCF_000696425.1 Galeopterus variegatus
GCTTGAAAAGTGTGTTGAATATCTCTGCCAAAAACACTCACTGGAGGTTGTGATTTCACATCTATGTTTCACTCTGATGCAGAGGGCACGAGAATGTGGTTCACACATGTAGCCTGTAGGAATTCAGGTTTGCAAGTTCTACGTGGAAGCTTGCAAGTTCTACGTGGAAGCCCATTGGAGCCTAAGGGGGAAACGGCTTGTGAGATGTCTCCTTCAAAATCTCTGTCAAAAAGCGTCAGAGAAGCTTCCGAGCTTAGAATCCAGCATAACTCACTAAACCGATGGTGTGCTAATTATAAGAAACGTAGAGCTGAGTGGAGTTTGTTTTCAGAAATTAGACGTGAAATCACATGGCAAACGGCTTTCAAACAGGCTAGAAAATTGTGTTGAATATCTCTGCCAAAAACACTCACTGGAGGTTGTGATTGCACCAGCCACTTTAACTCTGATGCAGGAAGCAGCAGAATGTGGTTCTCACATCTAGCCTGGATGAATTCAGGTTTGCATGTTCTACGTGGAAGCCCATTGGAGCCAATGGTGGAAGGGGCTTGT
>NW_007883224.1:0-552 GCF_000696425.1 Galeopterus variegatus
GAGACATGTTGTCTGTAAGATTTCGACTCAAGGTCTATCTTGTTCACTATTGTATCACAAAGAGATTTAAAAGGGCCTAGAAACTAGAAGGCATTCAATAACATTTATTAAATGAGTGAAAGAATAAAACAAATAAACAACAACAAAAAATAACAAAAAAAAAAAAAGTCTGATTGAACCATACTATGCTTTTGGCAGGGAATTGGTGAGAAGTCAAATATGGAGTTGTAACATTGATATAAAATTCTAACAGGTTTGTGTAGCCTGGTGTGTGACAGAGCCCTGAATAATGTGACAGAGCCCTGAATAATTCCCAAAACATGATGTTGAGATGTTCAGTTCATTCTTTCTGTGTGTATTGTCAGAGACAAAAAAAGAACCAACTTTTTAGGCAGAGAATTTGTTTAAATGTGTGAACTAATTTAAAGCTCGAACACAAGTTTCAAGATTCCAAAAGTTTTTAGCAAGAAGTGACTTTCAACTAGCTGTGTTTTTTTACTTGTGTATAAACATATATCCTCTAGATCTGCCTGAGTGATGGAACACACAAAC
>NW_007883225.1:0-552 GCF_000696425.1 Galeopterus variegatus
ACTAATCTTTTTGAAAACATTCCAAATCATAGTAGCTTTTACATGCATACCATTCATTAACATAACTACTTTTATCAAGGAATTGTGGTTCATATTTTTGTAAAACAGGTTCCACTAATTGGGGAAAATGAAGAAACACTAAGTAAACTATCTTAACATTTAAAAAAAAAAGTTGATTCTGAAAAATCAGTCAATTAGTAAAATTTAAAGTTAGTAAAATTAATACTTTGTACAATATGATTAATTTGACTAACCATTTAACAAATTAGTTGATGATTTGACTAATTAAAAGCAGGATATTTGTTATTATGGATTTTCAGCCTATGCTGGTTTTCTTCAAATAGGTATAATTATATTTCTAAAAGCATGTTTTTTTCTTGTTTCTCAATTGAATTAGTTGTGTATTTCCAGTTTAGGAAATAGTTTTTTTAAAAAATCCTATCATTTCATTTTAATATATTGGGTCACAAGTGAGCGTCTTAAAGTTTTTAAAAAAATTTATTAACTCAGAGATTAATATCTAATGTAATTAACAGAATCCCCACTGTTTTG
>NW_007883226.1:0-552 GCF_000696425.1 Galeopterus variegatus
ATGAGGGAAACGGCTTGTGAGACTTCTGTTTAAAAATCTCTGTCAAAAAGCGTCAGAGAAGGTACCCCGCTTAGAAGCCAGCATAACGCACTGAACCGATGATGTGGCAGTTAGAAGGAAATGTGAGCTCAGAGAAGTTTGTTTTCTGAAATTAGAAGCGAAATCACACTGCAAACGGCCTTCAATCGGGCTTGAAAAGTGTGGAGCATATCTCTGCCACAAAGTGTCCCTGGAAGTTCAGCTTCTGCAAGCCACGTTAACTTTAAGAAATGAGAGAGCAGAATGTGCTTCTCACATCTAGCATGTAGGAATCCAGCGGTGCAAGTTCTATGTGAAAGCCCATTGAAGCCTATGGGGGAAACGGATTGTGAGACTTCTGTTTCAAAATCTCTGTCAATAAGCGTCAGAGAAGCTTCCCCGCTAAGAATACGGCATAACTCACTGAACCAAAGATGTGCCTGTTAAAAGAGAAATTGATCTCAGAGAAGTTGGTTTTCTGAAATGAGAAGCGAAATCACACTGCAAACGGCCTTCAAGCAGGCTTGAAAAGTG
>NW_007883227.1:0-552 GCF_000696425.1 Galeopterus variegatus
CTCACTGATCCGAAGTTGTGTTAGGTAGAAGACAGGTAGAGCTGAGAAGAGTTTCTTTACAAAAATTAGATGCGAAATCACACGGCAAACGGCTTTCATACAGGCTTGAAAATTGTGTTGAATATCTCCACCTAAAACACTCACTGGAGGTTGAGATTTCACAAGCTAGTTTAATTCTGAAGCAGGAGGCAGCAGAATTTGGTTCTCACATCTAGCTTGTAGGAATTCAGGTTTCCAAGTTCTACTTGGAAGCCCATTGGAGCCAATGGGGTAAAGGGCTTGCGAGACTTCTCATTCAAAATCTCTGTCCAAAACAGTCAGAGAAGCTTCCGAGGTTAGAATCCAGCATAACACACTGAAGCGAAGGTGTGCTAGTTATAAGAGACGTAGAGCTGAGAGGAGTTTGTTTTCAGAAATTAGACACGAAATCACGAGAGTAGTTTGTTTTCAGAATTTAGACACGAAATCACAGGGTAAACAGCTCTCAAACTGGTTTGAAAGTTGTGTTGAATATCTCTGCCAAAAACTCTCACTGGAGGTTGAGATTTCACA
>NW_007883228.1:0-552 GCF_000696425.1 Galeopterus variegatus
TGCCTTTAAAAGCAAGTGCTTGTGTGATAATAAACGGAACTGCTCGACAGAACCCCGCCACATCTGAGTGTCCTTTAATGGACTGGTTGGGGCCGGCGGCTGTGCTCACCTCTCTTCACGGCTCTCTTCCCCTGTCTCCTTCCAAAGGGGACAGGAGGGAAAGAGGAATCCGGGCCATTTGCTCGCCCACCAAAAGGAATGACACTAGGGCTGTTTGGGTTGGCCGGCTGCGGAACCGACAGAGTGGTGCCCTGTGTGAGGCATTTTTTAAAACTCATGGGGGAAAGGCAAGCGAGTGAGGCCTCTGGCTGCTTGGTCCTGAAAGAAGGTCGATGAAGGGTGATCAACCAGCGGAGTGGCCCCCGCAACCGCGGTAGTCGCTGTGAAGTAATCCGCCTGCATGTCAGGGTGAGTACCATAACAGGGAAGTCCCTGCACTTCTCTGCCCTGTTGCTCCCTTTGTCTCTTCCTCATGGGGCAACATGGGAGGCGTGTGTGGAAAGAGTGATGAGACAGCCTGCAAAGCTCTAAAGTACATGTTAAAAAGCAGAG
>NW_007883229.1:0-552 GCF_000696425.1 Galeopterus variegatus
TCGCATGGCAAAGCCTAAAGTCAAGGGACAGGGAAGTACACCTTGCCTCTTGAAGGAAGAAGTAAGTTCTCATGATATGAGGCGTGGACACAGGGAGGCGGATGAGTTGGGGTGGATACTTCCATTTACCACGGGACCCGAGGGCATCTACAAGCAATTGAAACATCGGCTGGAGTATTGCATGCGAGACACAGGGTGAGCAGAAGACATTGGTGAGACAAGACACTGCAACCACTGGAGACTTCGGGTGCTGTGCTAAGGAGCCTGGGCTTTTCCTACAGGCAATAGGGAGCCTGAGAGAGACTCTGAGCTGTGGTGGGATATGAACAGATTTGTGTTTTGAAAAGTCACCCTAGTGACTATGCAGGAGGGGTTCGAGGTGGTAAGAGTGGTTGTGATCCAGGGAGGAGGCAGCAGAGTTCTCATGCATGTCTGCGTGTGTGTGTGCATGTGTGTGTGTGTGTGTGTGTGCATGCGCGTGCAAATGCATCTCTCTCTCTCTCTCTATGTAAACAGGTTTGAACCAGCCTGTTCAGGCAGTAAATGCCGGAC
>NW_007883230.1:0-552 GCF_000696425.1 Galeopterus variegatus
ACAATTCTAAGTGCTTCATATTAACTCATTCAAGCCCACCACAATGCTGAGGTGAACATTAGTCTCTCCATTTGACAAATGATAGAACTGAGGCACAGAGAGGGTCAATAATTCACCCATGTCACACAGCTCCCAGGTAGCCGAGCTGGGACCAAACCTGGAGATTTAACTTGAGAGCCCGTGCTCTTCACACTATACCATCCTGAATTGTATTGTCCTCTCACTATGAGTCGGGCTTTCAAATATGGTACTTTTTCTACTCTCACACTGGGTTGCTATGCACTGATTCTGTTCGTTCGTGTTCTGTCTGGTTTGGTCTAGAAGTCAGTGTACTACACTCCTTTAACCTGGTGCAACAGTGCTCAGAGAGAAGCTTCCTCCATGACTCAGGAAGCCATAAAACGGAAAGCAAAGGTGTTGTTCTGGTCACACTTAGGTAGAAAGCAAATGTGTTGTTCTGGTCACACTTAGGTTCTCCGGTGTCAGTACACTTTTTTTGTTTGTTGTTGAATTTTTTCCCCTCTTATCTCTGCTCTCTGGTTGGCGCAGACA
>NW_007883231.1:0-552 GCF_000696425.1 Galeopterus variegatus
TCACAACACACTGATCCCTGGACATCATCTCAACCCAAGTAATTTAGAGAATCCCTGGGTTAGTAGCTGAATACCCTTATGTTTTACAATCTTACCACCTGATGCTACTAATCAACCAGGATTGAGAACTTTTCGTCCCACACAGGTATCAATCCAACAAATTGTGTGACAAATTGAGAAAGGATCACACAGGGCTGAAAACTTTAGTATATTCTTCCATAGTAGATGAATGTGTGCACACATTTAAAGGTAGTATCATCTACCTTAGTGTGTCAATATGTTAAAAAGAAATGAGAAATGCTTTTCAAGAAAAATTTTAAGTGTAACTTAGAAATAATTATAAGCTAACAGGTTCTTTGGCCTAAAATATACGTTTCAAGATTTTATACACAAAGAAACCTGATAATTACAATCCTACCTGCCCATCCAGGACTTACCTATAATTTAAAACTTACACTTGTCAAAGGCCGCTGAGTATAAAAGTAACAGTCCTATACCCTTAATAAGACCAGAAAGTATCACAGTACAACAGTATAAACAAAAAAATTTCTA
>NW_007883232.1:0-552 GCF_000696425.1 Galeopterus variegatus
GGGTTGCGATCCGTTGCCGGACACGGAAAAAGACAAAAAGACAAAAAAAAAAAAAGAAATGTCCCTTTCGAGGTTTCAGTAACGGGCCACAATAATCAAACACATTGTTTATTGACAAAATAAAATAAAAAATAAATAAAATAAAAAATAAAAATAAAAAAAGCCAAAAAAAAAGGAAATGTCCCTTTCGGTCTGGAAATGGGGACCTGGAACTGGAATTTGGGACCTGAAGCATGCATAGACCTTACTCCATTTCCTACACACAACCAAACCATGACGTGGCCCACCAACAGAGGGTTGTCTGATTTTCCAGTTTGTGACCAGAGTTGAGAAATTCAGCAAATTTGACAATGTAATTCATAATGGTGTAGCCAAATTAATGTGCTTTCAGATTACTAGATGTCCAAATTCTCTTGGTCTTAACAATCTAGCAGATTTGGGAACATAGTAAAAACTCAAGACTCTAGATCAAATTTTGAATCCACTTGAAACAAATAGCAACTTTTACTAAAGTTAAACATGCAAGTTTTGGTCATTCTCTCTCTCTCTCTC
>NW_007883233.1:0-552 GCF_000696425.1 Galeopterus variegatus
TTTGGGGAGGATAAAAGTTTTTAAGCCATTTTTGCAAAGGAGTTCTCCATGGGTCTACAGAACCAGACCTACTTAGTCAAGATCTGCAATGAGGCTCAGGGACAAAGCATCTGCATTCTCGCACTTTATCATCTGTGCAGAAGTGTCTCAGGGACTTTGAAAACAGGGCTTAGGTACTCCTTGGTCTACTGGCTAAAACGTAATTATAGATACTTAAGAGCATCCACTATATTATTTCTGACACTAAGAATAATTCTAAACCCTTTCTCCCTGAATTTATTCCCTCTCTTCCAAAGACCTGGGGGTCTCATTCATAGACCACGGTCTAGAAACATCCGCCCCAAACAAGCTCCTCTATTAAATCCGTTTTCTCACTGGAGTCCCTGAAAAATAACAAAGCACTTATGACACCAGACGATTAAATTATTTTATCCTACATTACTTTAGAATGTGAGTTATATCACTTTTACTCTAAATGGGTGAAACACTTTAAAAAAAAAAAAACTCTTCATATGTTTATATATCCAACTGGGACAGACATTACAATTTACA
>NW_007883234.1:0-552 GCF_000696425.1 Galeopterus variegatus
AGGAGATGATTTTGGCATGCTCCTTGGTGCTGGCAGTGTGCCTGGTTGTGGAGAGTGTCCAATCCCCAGCTCCGTACCCCGAGTCCCTGGGCAGGCCCCGAGGCACTGGCAAGGTGTGCCTGTCTGTGGGAGGGGGGTCCGGTCTCCGGCTCCATAACCTGGGACACCAGGTGGGCCTTGATGCGCTGGAGCAGTGTGCCTAGTTGTGGGTCTGGTCCCCTTCTCCATAAGCCAATGGTTTAAGCACCTAAAAGAAAGCACTTAGAAGAGCTGCATGGCTCAGAGTAAGCATCAAGAACATATTAGCTGCTATTATTATTGCTGTTAATATTACTACTACTAAGAAAATTACATAAAGGGGTCAGGTAGAAATTCTTGGGCAGGAAAAAGGAGAGGAAAGAAAGAGAGGAGAGGAAGTCTGGATGAGAAAGGGACTGTCTTCACTTGTTATTGACTTTTAAATTGACCTCTCTTTGCCTTGTGTTCTCTCAAGCGCAAAAGTAACAATCCGGTTGAGTGATATTTTCTGTATAGAAGGTAATAAGACCATGA
>NW_007883235.1:0-552 GCF_000696425.1 Galeopterus variegatus
CATGACCTAATATACAGTAAACTGTAAAGACTCCACCAAAACACTGTTAGAACTATGAAACTGGCACTTGATCACATCAATGCATTGTGATCTTTTGCATCAGAGTTATATGTATGGTTTGTGCTCAGATTATAAAAATTATAAAGATGTAATATAGTTGAGAGTTTGTCAAGCTCCAGAATTATGAAAAAGCAATACATGGTTGGGAAACAGAGAGCTATGAGTTCTAGATTATAGATTTGTTCTATGCTCAAATTACTTTTGTCAATATACTTTTGTTAAGTGACTTTGTTTTGCTAAGAAACTGTGTTCTACCATTTCTAAATGGAAATGATGGCTTCAAACAGTGTTTTCAAAAATACAGTACATATATTGGTGGTATACAGTTGATTTTATGTTGTGTCAACAAAAAATTCTTGTGTCTATATAATTTTCTTTATGGACACCTGATTGCCTTTACCCTACTCTAATTTTCATTTTTATGTAGCATTTATTACCATCTAAAACACTACAATATATGCTTTTTTGTTATGTTCCTAATTTACTTTCTCT
>NW_007883236.1:0-552 GCF_000696425.1 Galeopterus variegatus
AAACTGGGTAATTTATAAATAAATGAAATTTATTTCTTATAGTTTTGGAGTCTGGGAAGTTGGAACACATGTGGTGAGGGTCTTTTGGTGTTGGCTCTCTACAGCAATGCAGGATATTACATGGCAAGAATGAGCTAAGTAAGAGACAGCTTCTCGTTTGTTCTTCTTATAAAGCCATCAGAATCATGCCTATTACTCCATGAATGGATCAACCCACTTACTAGGGCATGATCCTCATATCCAATCACCTCTTAGCCCCATTGGATTTCCCACCTTCTTAATACTGTTACAATGGAGATCAAGTTTGTAATATATGATCTTTTTGGGGGGACACATTTGAGCCATAGCAGATATACTGGTTGCAAATATTTTCTCCCATTCTGTATGGTGTCTCTTCAGTTTGTTTATTGTTTCCTTTTCTGTGAGGAAGCTTTTTAGTTTGATGCCATCCCATTTGTCTACTTTTGCTTTCATTGCATGTGCTTTCAGGGTCATATCAAAAAAAATTATTCCCCAAAGCAATATTGTGGAGCTTTCACCTATCTTTTCTTC
>NW_007883237.1:0-552 GCF_000696425.1 Galeopterus variegatus
TTCTCCATGTGAACTTTAACATTATTTGTGTCATGTGAAAGAAAAATTCATTCAGATTGTTTGGAACTGCTTTCTATTCATATTTTTATTAAATATTAAAATACTAAAGAAGAAATATTTCATTACGTCAAGTTTTCCTAGTAGACAGAAAGCCCCTTTCTATTTACTCAGGTCTTTTCCTTGGGTCCATCATACAGTTTAATCCTTTTCTTCACATGGAATCGGCCACTCTTTTCCAGTCATTATGCAATATGTACACAGCAACTTGTATGTCCATTTTTGAATAGATTATTACCTTCTCCATGTCTAACTGCTTGCTATTGGTATAGAGAACAGCTAGTAATTTTGGTTTGTTTACTTTTTATCCAACGACCCTAAAAAAATCACATTTCATTGGTGTAATATGCTTACTCAGTGTGATCTAATGGAGTGAGAACATAAAAATGCAAAAGCCAACTGGAAAAGCAGCTTTTCTAGGTGTGTCTGTAATTGTGGTTCTGCCAGACGTGGTTTCTGCAGATACCAACTCTTTCCAGAGGCTCTTGCCAAGAT
>NW_007883238.1:0-552 GCF_000696425.1 Galeopterus variegatus
GCTCTGTGTGTCTGTTCTTTTGCTAGTACCAGGCTGTCTCGATTACTGTAGCTTTATAGTAAATCTTGAAATCTTTTAGGTAGTGTCAGTCCTCTAACTGTAGTTCTTCCTCAGTATGTTCTTGGCTATTCCATGTGTTTTGCTTTTTGATATAAACTTTAGAATCAGTTGTCATTTTCTATAAAATGACTTGTTAGAGATTCAATTGGGACTGCATTGAATTAATAGATCAAGTTTGGAAGAACCAGCTTCTTGATGATATTGAGTCTTTATCTATGAACATAGAATATCTCTCCTTAATAAGTTCTTTGATTTCTTTCATCAGATTTTGGTCGTTTTCTTAATATAAATCTTATAAATATTTGTTAAATTTATACCTTAGTGTTTCATGTTTTGGGTGCTATCATAAATGCTACACACATATTTTTTTTTTATAATTTCAAATTTCCATCATTGTGTTATTATATAGGACAGCAGTTGAGTTTTGTATATTGACCTGTATCCTGTGACCTTGCTATACTTGCTTGTTAGTTCCAGAAATTATTTTGTAGA
>NW_007883239.1:0-552 GCF_000696425.1 Galeopterus variegatus
GATGCTGGTCAGGACCTCTTCGGACATCCATGGAGCTGGATGCCAGGTGGAAAGGAGATGGCGGAGCCTCGGGGCTGGAGAAGCAGATCCCAAAGGACAGAGACTCCAGGAGGGGCCGGAAGCCTGTCGCCAGACATTCCTGGGAAATCTCATCACGTAGCAACTTTGTAGAACACATGGAAAAATATTACCTGGGGCAAAAGCTTCTTTTGCTCACTTGATCTTATTGAAAGCATCCCCAAATATTAATTTCTTAATTTTGATTTTAAATCATATAGAAATATTATCACTATGCACTGGGATTTGGATGACTCTAAATCATCATTTTGAAGAAAATCGATGAAAAGAATATTATAATAGTTCAATTAAAATAACAAAATGCATGAAAAAATAAGCAAAATGAGTTAAAAAGTTTCTTATCCTTTCAAAAAGGACAGGCAAAAGAGAGGGCTCCAGCCAGCACGTGTAAAGCCGTGGTACTGTTTGCTTTTTCACTCATTTATGCATCTCTTCATTCAATTTTATAAACATTTAGTGAAGCCCTTTCATGAG
>NW_007883240.1:0-552 GCF_000696425.1 Galeopterus variegatus
ACAGCTTCAAATTGGGTTCAGAAATCCAAGGCAAGGTTATCCTCTTCTAACTTGCAAGAAGTTAAATGACTTGTAATCACTTGCCAATTGATTCTGCATATTTTCTTTATAAAATTAGTCTGGGTTGAACTGGCTTCTTTGGTGACGAGAAGGCAGAGGAAAATCGTTTATCATTTACATCAATTCAGCTACAAAAAGAGGAATAAGCACACACAATTACACAAGGGTACTACAAAACCTCATGAAAGGGTCTGTGTTATCTTTTAATTATATTTTTCCACTAACTTTTTGAAGCATCCTTGTTTATCAGGTAATTCACCTGATGAGATACCTCACTTACAAAGATATATTTACTTAGCTGGATTAATGTTGTTCCATTAGAAGAAAGATAGAACATGCATGATTATGAATCAAACACACATTTACTGAGAACTTACACTTGGGCCAGCCTCTGGGTTATGCACTGGGCATAGAACGACAAATAATCTACTGCTCCTTTCTCCAGGAGTTTGCAGTTTATGGCTGAGTTTACACTGTGCCAGATTTACAAAT
>NW_007883241.1:0-552 GCF_000696425.1 Galeopterus variegatus
GTTAGTTGCTGGCTGAGAGCTCCCTGTGGAAGAGCTGCAGCTGTAGTTGTAGACTCCTAACTATGGCATGTTGAGGAGCTTGCTAAGAGAATCCCCAATTAGACCAAAGAGTGAAGAGACGAATTTATCTTTCTCTCCTTCTGACTACAGAGAGTTGGAGATAAAATCCTCTTTCTGGTGAGAGCGCCATTGAAGTTGGAAATAGCATAACTTAACATACACCCTCCTTTATGATGCTGTATTTCTCCTGGTCCTTCTTTCTCTTGCTTCATCTTGCTGAGAGTATGAATCCTAGGACACATACCTATAATGTTCTGTAGACAGTTCAGGAAATGAGAGATACTGTATGTGCTTTAACATCATTTTATCTGTAAGTTTTCAGATGCCATCCTTGAATGCTAAATATTGTTCCTCAGAAAATTGGCTGACTTTTCCTCCTTGACTCCGTTCTCTTTCCTATTCATTACTAGGAAAGTAGTAAATACAGTGTCTGCCCTTGCTGGTCCACCCTCTGACCTCACACAACTCATTTCTTATCCCTTGAAACCAGAC
>NW_007883242.1:0-552 GCF_000696425.1 Galeopterus variegatus
TTTTTTTTTTTTGCTATGAAATATAGCAAGAATGGCTTCTTGTGAACCATTATAAAAAATATAAATCAGCAAAATAAATTAACAGAAAATAACTTCTTACATAAAGATATATTATATGGAAATACTGTGAAAATATAATCACTTTGGAAAAAACAAGGATCCTGGGAAAAGTTTCAAAGACAGTATCACTGCTGAGATTCAATCAAAGTATCATTCATGGGCTTGATATTAACGCAAATAAATTGAAGCTTAAGCCAATGTGAACAAATCTATGCTAGATATAACCAAAGTGATTATATTAGAGAAACAAAAATGTAAAATTATTTAGAACATTTTGATACTTCGCACTGAAAGGAAAATGACTATGAAAATATTTTATTAAATACCGAAGATTCCCTGATAATCATATTGCAAAGTGTCTCTACATATTTGCACACATTAAAACTATGGAGACACCGTTATCTAAACTGTTCTGAATATCTACTAAATGAATAATTTCACTAGGCTTGAAAGCTACTAAAATTATACATAACGCACACACACATATATATA
>NW_007883243.1:0-552 GCF_000696425.1 Galeopterus variegatus
ATTATTTGCAACACATTTCAGAACAGATCAGGACACACATCTGGGCCCCAACAGAGCCGTTAAGATCCACTAGCTTGGGATAGATTTCCAGGGCTACCCACTTATCCAGAAGTGTGACTAATAAGCTTCCGAGACCCTTCCTCATTGCTGCCATCAGCAATCTGGTTTTCTTTCTTTACACTTTCCTCTTTTATCTCTCTATGTAAACTCCATATTTGTGGATCCATCATCTGTCAAATCATCAGACCCCATATCTCATTGGATACTTCTTTCAATGGATCCCTCAATAGTTAAAGGAGATCTCCAAACTTAACCATGTGAGCTGAACTCCATTCCCAACCATGTGAGCGGAACTCCATTCCCATTTGCCCAGGGAAACGAGGCTAAAGTGTGCATAAATCAGAAAACTTTCTGGTTCCTGGAATGAACTCCTTTTCTTGTGATACTTGCCCAGTGACTGGTTCTACCCCACAAAGTCCAAGCCTTGCATATGAGGGGAATGTTCAGCAATCTGGGCATTAGGCTAGTTGGAGGCACAACCTCAGAGGCCAG
>NW_007883244.1:0-552 GCF_000696425.1 Galeopterus variegatus
CATGACCTAATATACAGTAAACTGTAAAGACTCCACCAAAACACTGTTAGAACTATGAAACCGGCACTTGATCACATCAATGCACTGTGATCTTTTGCATCAGAGTTATATGTATGGTTTGTGCTCAGATTATAAAAATTGTAAAGATGTAATATAGTTGAGAGTTTGTCAAGCTCCAGAATTATGAAAAAGCAATACATGGTTGGGAAACAGAGAGCTATGAGTTCTAGATTATAGATTTGTTCTATGCTCAAATTACTTTTGTCAATATACTTTTGTTAAGTGACTTTGTTTTGCTAAGAAACTGTGTTCTACCATTTCTAAATGGAGATGATGGCTTCAAACAGTGTTTTCAAAAATACAGTACATATATTGGTGGTATACAGTTGATTTTATGATGTGTCAACAAAAAATTCTTGTGTCTATATAATTTTCTTTATGGATACCTGATTGCCTTTTCCCTACTCTAATTTTCATTTTTATGTAGCATATATTACCATCTAAAACACTACAATATATGCTTTTTTGTTATGTTCCTAATTTACTTTCTCT
>NW_007883245.1:0-552 GCF_000696425.1 Galeopterus variegatus
AATTTTCCTTTAGAAGATATTTTTTACGTGAACCTGCTCAACTGCCTCATTTCCATTTTTCCGGCTGTTATCACTACTCACCTTAATTATTACCAGAGCCTTGTAGGGAGCCTCCCTGTTGACACCCTGGGCCTCCTCCAGTCTATTTTCCCTGCAGTTGTTAGAATAGGTTTTCTATAATGTGGTTCTAATTGTATCTCCCTCCTCTCTTGAATAATTTGGTATGTTAACAATATTTTCCACATAAAATTTAAACTTCTTGGCTTAGTGCACAAGATCCCTGTTAATATGTCTCTTATCAACCTATCTAGCCTTGTTTACACCCATGTTCCCACACTCTGCCATTCTCTACAGTCAGTGCCCTTAATGTGCCAAGGGTTTTAAAATCTCCATGTCCCTTTTCCTGTTGGTCCCCCAGCTATAATGTCCTTATTAATCCCACTCCTGTAATCTTGTTTCATTTGGCTAATTCCTGCTCTTTCTTTTTTGGTTCAAGCAACTTCAATTCAAGCTCCCCAAATGATTTTGAAGCCCTTTCTCTGGTATCCCATG
>NW_007883246.1:0-552 GCF_000696425.1 Galeopterus variegatus
AAATCACTAAATATATGAAAGAATAAAAAATATGAGAAAAGAATAAGACATTGTTAAGACAAACTGGAAAGAACTGAAAAAGAACTGAAAGAACTGCTAGAAAATAAAAAATATGGTCATTTAAATCTAATACCATAGGTTAGTTAAAAACCAGGTCAGACAAGCTAAAGAGAATTATGAGTTGGAAGAAAAAATTATGTAGAATGGAGCTTAGGGAGATAAAGAAGTAAAAATTTAAAAACAAAGGGCTGGCCCATGACTCACTTGGCAGAGCGTGGTGCTGACAACACCAAATCAAGGGTTAAGACCCCCTTACCGGTCATCTTTAAAAAAAAAATTAAAAGCTGGTTATATTTGTTATGGAGGATAGAATTAGAAATTATATATATCCATACACATACACACCCACACTATTTTTTATATATATGTATATATATATGAATTTTTATGGGAAAATAATAGAAATGGAATGGTATTATTTTCAAAACAGTACAGGGGAACAAGAAAAGTATCAATTCAAAAAAAGGCAGGAAAGGAGAAAAAAGCAAATCA
>NW_007883247.1:0-552 GCF_000696425.1 Galeopterus variegatus
ATGGTCAAGGCTGGCTATCAAGGAAAACTTGAAAAAGAAGAGTAAAGTCAACAGGAGTAATGAATAGCCACCAAAAAGATGAAAAGAAACAACAAAAACAGAAAACTTGATCGATAAAAAAAAAAAATCTGGTTATTTGAAAAGACCAATAAAATAGGTAAAACTCAAGCTGGTATGATGAAAGGTTATATATTATATGAACAACATCAGAAATTTTAAAAAGATGTAAATTAAAATTTAAATATTGGGAGAAAGCTAGGTACAACGTTAAGCCAGTATTTTTGAAAATCTAGATGAAATGAAAGATTTGTTAAAAATATGAATTGCCAATATTGGCTCAATAGGCAGAAACTCTAGATGGATTAATCGCCAAAAACATTTCAAAATCTATCAAGATGTTAAAAGAATACTATGAAGTCTCATCACATACAAAATCACATGTAGTCAAAATTATCCTTTAAAATCTCCTAAGAGTCCATGTAGCCATTTTCTTTTCTCCAGAATTGGAATAGTTCACTGGATTTATTTTGGGTGGATCAAAATGAAGCAACT
>NW_007883248.1:0-552 GCF_000696425.1 Galeopterus variegatus
AAAAAAAACACTTTATCAGTTTTTATGCTATCTTTAAATAACAATAACATAAAATCATTGGCTAGCATTACCCTATTTTCAAAATCTCAGACATATCTCTGTTTCTAAAGGTAATATTTAAACGCATTCTTTTTATTCTAGGACTGCACATTTTATAGATTTCCACTGTGTGTATGATTAAGGTGTGTATGACAGGTGAGAGTCTGCTAATAAATATAATTACTGTGTTTGACAGACCTTGAAGAGCTTGAAAATGTCACAGCGCAGTAACCTCAGGTTGTAATTCTGACATCACAAATGTTTCCTATGAGAGAGTTAAAGAGTTAGTGAAGGCTTATAAACAGAAATTATAGGAAGAAATTGAAGGCTAGTCTGAACTCTTTTCTGGTGTGATAAAAGCTTTACCAGTGATTTTTGTTATGCTTCAGCTACTTATATTTCAATTACAATTTCTCTTCAGCACCAGCTCTATTCCCCATCCTATTAAATACACAGTCAATAGCTGTCCATTTCTTATTAGTCATGCTCTGAAAAAAGCAAAATATTTTCTCA
>NW_007883249.1:0-552 GCF_000696425.1 Galeopterus variegatus
TTGCTTTATTAATTTTCGGGCTTCTTGGTATTTAATGAATATTATACTACTAACAGTATAGGAAGAGGTGTTAGAATTGTGTTATATTCACCTTGTAAATAATAAATTTAGCCAGTCAGTGGGAAGATTAGGAATATTTAGTTTAAGACCTCTTCAAAAATCTAGTTCATGAATTACTGGCTTGAAACCCGTCTTCTGTTTAGTGCTAAACAGACACAAATGTGTTCGTTTATTTGTTGAGCACCTACTGTTTTAGGTGCTGAGAAGATGAAAGCAAGCAAAACAACGCTCTTGTTTTTATTGAGCTTATGTGCTAGTTGAGGAGACTGTCGATGAAAACAAGCAAATATATATCTAATTTCACAGCTGGTAATAATATGTTCTATGAAGGAAAATAAAGTAGGGTAATGGGATGCAGAGTGACGGGGAAAATTGTTTTTGAATAAAGTGAGGGAATCAGGCATGTGAAAATCTGGAGAAAGAGCATCCCAGGCAGGGGGAGCTGCAAACTTAAAGGCTCTGGTATGAGGGTGGGAGGAGGGTCTTTGGCCC
>NW_007883250.1:0-552 GCF_000696425.1 Galeopterus variegatus
CCTTGGCTTCTCAGAGCACTCAGCTTCATTGCCTCAATTTAGCAAGTCTGTATGCTCTGTCTGGGTTCCCTCCCCCTGTGCTGTGGGTTAGCAATTGTCAAGGCAGGATGCCACAGCAGTCTCCTATGGCTCATCTCCTTAGTTTCCCATCTCTTGGTGATTATTGTCCTGTGTTGCCTGATGTACAGTATCTTGCAAATCACTAATTTTTTTTTATCTTGTCCATTTTTTGGTTGTTTCAAGCAAGAGGATAAACCTGGTTCCTGTTACTCCACTGTGGCTGGAAATGGAAGTCTTTTTTAGCATTCGTTTTTAAGTGTCAACTGATTTAACCAAAAGATATGTGATTATAATGATAAAGAAATTCTTTTTAAAATTTATAGTTAGCCCTTTCTCCCATAAAAGATAAAAGTTGACAGTGTGTTTTCAGGTGACCTGAATTATAGTCCTGATTGGACCATGGATTTCATGTGAAAGGTTAAACAAGTCCCTTAATTTCTCAAACCTTCACTTTTCTAATCTGTGGAAGACTTTGATCTGGACAACCTTTAT
>NW_007883251.1:0-552 GCF_000696425.1 Galeopterus variegatus
TTTCTTTCTTTTTCTCATTTTCATTTTTGTTCTACCAGTGGACTTTATTCTTTCTCATGTATTCTTGATGATCATCATCATTTTTTGGATTCCAGATGTAGGACTCTGTTGAAGATTTCTCATAGGGCTGGTTGTGTGGTGGTGAGCTCCTACAATTTTTGTGTGTCTGGAAAATATACTATGTGCCCTTCATTTTGAAGAATAGCTTTGCTGCTTATGGTATCTTAACTGACAATTTTTTCTTTTAGTACTTTGACAATATTATCTCATTCTCTCCTGGCCTGGAAGGTTTCTGCTGAGAAATCTGCTGTCAGCTTGGTGGAAACTCCCATATAGGTGAATTGTCACTTTTCTCTTGCTGTATTTAGGATTCTCCCTTTGTCTTTGACATTGGAAAGTTTGAGTATAATGTGTCTCATGACATTTTTGGGTTCAATCTTTTTGGAGATCTTTGAGCCTCTTGGATCTGGAAGTCTGTATCTCCCCCAATGCTTATGAGGTCTCTGCTATTATTTTGTAGAATAGATTTTCAACAGATTTTCTTTCTTGTCC
>NW_007883252.1:0-552 GCF_000696425.1 Galeopterus variegatus
AAAAAAAAGAATGAAATTCTACCATTCACAGCAACATTTATGAGCTTGGAGAAAATTATAAAAGGGAAATTAACGAGGCACAGAAAGAAAAATATTGCTTGTCCTCACTCATAAGTGGGAACTAAAACAATAAATATATAAAAAATAAAGATACAACAATCCCAATAATATGCAGAACTTTCAGAAGGAGAGAACAGATTGGTTACTAGAGGTGGGAAAGGAGAAGGAAGAAAGGGGTTAAGTGAGAAACTGGTAAAGGGTCACAAAGAATGATTATGTTTTATAGTGATGAATATACTAATTATCTTGATTCAATCATCACATATTGTACATACATATTGATATTCAACTGTGTACCCCACAAATACATTTAATCAATTACATTTCAACCAAAAAAGAAATCTACTCAAAATTGACATAGATGTAATTATAAGCAGGAAAGTACATTAAATCAGTTATTACAATTGTATTTCATATGCTCAAGAAGTGAGAGATGGGGAAGATGTAAAAAACCCAAATCAAAATTCTAGAGATGAAAACTACAAAGTGTGA
>NW_007883253.1:0-552 GCF_000696425.1 Galeopterus variegatus
AAGATGATGCAAATCCAAAACTACATCATTACCCTCCAGATAGAGGTCAGGTGATAAATGGAATCCCGGCCCCAATCCATCTCAGTGGGCCCAGTGGGTACAGAGACCCACCCTATGGTCATGATTGTGAAAGGATAATTGGGATGAATGTTTGCAGGTTACCTAAGCTGTAGCATGTCATGGTAGGAAGGGCTGAGTGGAAATACCTGAACACTCTGTCCTTCCCCAGCCAACCAAGACGATAAATTAAAATAACATATCCTGCATGGAATTATTACTGCTGCTTTCAAAGATGTAAATGACTTAATTCTTCTGCATGGCTCCTGTAAAAAATACATGAGTTGTAGCTGATGATGGCTGTGTATCACAAACCTAATCATAACTGATGTGCAGGGTGTGCTATCTTTACTGTAAGAGATCAACATGGCCCCTAGCTCTTGGTATGCTGCTATTATCTGGTGAATGCATTATTTTTAATCTCTATCAACAATGAGGATCAAAAGCAGTTCACAATTACATGGGAAAGACAGCAGAATACATTCACAGTCTTGA
>NW_007883254.1:0-552 GCF_000696425.1 Galeopterus variegatus
AATGGTTGAAGTGAAGCTTTGCTAATTCAGTAGAATATTTTAACCATCAATATTTTTGCTGTTTTTTTACACTAAAGAATTCAAGCCTCCAGTAAGAATAGGGTAGTTACAGATGCAATAAAACTTTAAAGATATTACATAACAATTTTTCATCAGTTTTCACAGTAGAAAGAGACAAACTAAAAAAGACAACAGAACATAATCATTAAGATTTAAAACTCTCTTTGTGTATTTTTTATTGCCATTACATTTTATCTGATCCTTTTTAATGTTCAGCTCTCAGATTTTTAAGTATTCAAATTAGTGCCTCATCTAACATATAGAAAACATGTAGAAATAAATGAGAAAAAATAATAATTCATAATATTTAATAATTGCTAAATTAATTTTGAAAATATGTGCAACCGAAATTTGCTAAATAGACGTTAATCTCCATTGACTACTGTCAGACTATCATAGGAGCTTGAAAATTTTGACTTTTTAAATAGCAATTCAGGGGCCGGCCCGGTGGCGCACTGCTATAGTGCGCCGCTTGGGAAGCGCGGTGGCGCT
>NW_007883255.1:0-552 GCF_000696425.1 Galeopterus variegatus
CATGCACAAAAATCAACTCAAAGTGGATTAAAGACCTAAATTCAAGACCTGAAAGTATGAAACTACTAGACAAAAACATGGGGGAAGTGCTATACAAAATGGGAGTGGGCAGCACTTTATTGAATGAGACTACAAAGGCACAAGCAATGGAATAAAAAATACACAAGTGGGACTACATCAAACTGAAAACCTTCTGCACAGCAAGGGACACCATCAACAAAGTGAAGAGACAATCTACAAAATGGGAGAAGGTGTTTGCAAACTACACATCAGACAGGGAATAATATCCAGGAAATATAAAGAATTCAAACAACTCAACAGCAAAAAAACAAATAGCCCAATTAAAAAATGAGCAATGGACTGGAACAGACATTTCTCAAAAGAGACACAAAAATGGCCAACAAACACATGCAAAGATGCCCAATTAAGACCACAGTGAGATATCATTTAACCCCAGCTAGAATGGCTATTAACCATATCAACAAGACAGAAAATAACAAATCCTGGTGAGGATTGGAGAAAAGGGAGCTCTCCTACTTTGTTGGTGAAAAT
>NW_007883256.1:0-552 GCF_000696425.1 Galeopterus variegatus
CTTCATGTGTAGCCTGCATCCAAAAATTGATCAATATGGAGGTAAAAAAGCCAGGTTACTTTACTCCAATATGAAGCAATTCTGAAGCCTGTTCCAGCTCCAGAGCTTCCCCTGGATGAGTGAAGGCCTTCTCTGGGACTGTCTCTCTTTGACTCATCCTTCTTCCTTCCCTTCTCTTCTACAGTGCTGATCACAAGAGCACTTCTGAGTAATCTTCATGTTAGCACCTACTTCCAATAGAATCCAAAATGCAAGACCCCAGAATGCCTAATATGCCACTCTACTCACAGTAGTCTCCTTTTGAGGAAAGTAAACAGTTGGAGATATGGATTAAAAATGAACTGAATAATGTGGACATTCGAGTGATGAGGGGAAATTATATGAATGTGGTATGCTATAATCAACAGTAGAACATTCAGGGCTACGTAAAAGAACTGGCAAATAATAATTGCTCAGTAAATAAAATTGGATCCGTAAAAACACAGGAATCATCTTTCCCTGTCCAGTCTACCACCAATTCTTCAACAACTGTGATGATTTTATGATGCATCT
>NW_007883257.1:0-552 GCF_000696425.1 Galeopterus variegatus
TTTTTTTTAATGTGTGAATAAATGAAGAAATGAATCTTGTGTTTTTAAAAACAAGGTTAGTTACTTCACAGAAGGATACAAAAACCTTTAAATACTTGATTGTTTATTGACTGCATTAATGGGCAAATAAGTAAACTAATGCTTTTATTGTTTTGTTTTGTTTAACCCTATGCTTGGTCATATGCTAACCAACCTCACAAAAATTCATGGCACTTGTGGTAGTTTAAACTATTGCATCATTTCTTCATCTGTACCTGCAACCATACCCTGCCATGGCCTCACTGTCGGTGAGTGTGCTGTCCTGATCCCTTGACCTTAGACTCAGCTTTTTAAAATTTGCTTTGGCCAATGGCAGGAAGGCAGGAGTGACAGTATGCCAGTTCTGATCCAACACCTTAGAAGCTTGGTGTGTTTCTCATCTCTTTTTTGTACCTCTTATACCTTTAGGAAACAAACAGACAGACAAAAACCAAGCAAACAAAAAAAGACTGACAAATATATAGATATTTGGCCTGTTTAAGAAAATAATTTCTTTTCATTTTTCAATTACGA
>NW_007883258.1:0-552 GCF_000696425.1 Galeopterus variegatus
CTACTAAATGAGAAACAATGAGAAATACTAACCATAATAAGTGCTGACAAGTACTTAATCAAAGGTAAGTCGTTTGCACTGTCGGTAGGGTTTAACCCAGTATATTCACTGCAGAACATTTACACACAAATTCTAAAGTAACTGAAAGGCACAACTCTCACGTGATCTAGCCATTCTGTTCTTTGAAATTTTAAAAAAAAATTAATAAATAAAATTTTACATCCAAACCAAGACACCTTAAGAATATCCATAACACAGGAAAGGATGGAGGGCTTGAACAGGATGAGAGGGGAGCAATATGAGGTTCATAAGGAACCTTGGTGAAAGAGGAGAGGATATTTATATTATCTTGATTGTCATGACGTTTCATTAACACGTGAAAGTCTTTAAACTTTTTTGATGACTTTAACATTGTGCGGTTTATTTTAAATCAATTATACCTCAAAGAATTGTTCAAAATGTGCAGTATGCACCAAATATGTGTCACAAATAAATTTCAGATCATAAAAATCAAAAAAGGATGTACTAAAATTTATAAATCTGATAATCAAG
>NW_007883259.1:0-552 GCF_000696425.1 Galeopterus variegatus
TTGCTGGTAGCAGTTGAGTTTCTGAGTTTCTCTGTGGACTGCTTAGCTCTTAGACGTGTGTATGCTGAATAAAGACTCTTCTTTCTTCAACCAAGGCTCCAAGGAACTTTTTGCCAGTTACCTAGCTCATTAGACCTGCGTATGAAGGGTTTGTGAAGGGGCTCAAGGAGTCTGTGAGCTCCAGACCCTAGCTCTAGCTCTACAGTGAGTATTTTGTTTTTTAAAGAAATGGAGGGTTCTAGAAGGCATGTTCTAGTTTACTATGGAAGAGATGACAAAGCCATGGAAGACACAACACAGAATAAAAGGGTGATAATGTAAATTAAGAAAAAGGAAATGAGAAGAAAAAATAAAAGGGACATCAAATATGAAGAGAAAAATGAAGGTGGATTTAACTTTGAAGTATATTCCTCTAAATACTTCATTAGAGAAAACAAAGCAAACAAAATATATAACACATCTAAAATTGTATAACATTTTATTTTTTGCAAATTATTTTAATCTTTTCTAGGATGTTCTCACAATAACTATTTGAGTTTATGCAGCTAAGTG
>NW_007883260.1:0-552 GCF_000696425.1 Galeopterus variegatus
GCTAGCAAGTGGCAAGGGCAGGGTTTGATCCTGGGTCTTTTCACTTCACATCCTACACTTGACTGCTCCAGCAAGCGATGGTCAGCATGACGCTGGGGGTGGGAAGGGATCACAGAAGGGTTCAGAGCAGGAAAGAGATGCTCCTTCTATGGGAACTTGCTCTCTTGCCAGTGGAAAGGATGGGATGGATTTGAGGTGAAGTGCTGGGGCATAGCAACAGACTCATTCATTCATTCGCGAAAATACTTACTGAGTTCCTACTATGTGCCAGGCACTCCCTGACACCATGGAGCTTACACTTCAGTGACAAGAGAGATGAAAACCAAGTGAAAATTACAAATTGTCAAGGGCTAGGAAGGAAGCAGCATAGTGATTTGAACTTACTTTAGAGAGAGTGGTCAGGTAAGGCTCCCCGACAGGTGACATTAGGTTGAACTCTGATGGAGAGGAGGAACCAACTTTGCTAAGAACAGGGGAAAGATGTTCTGGGCAAGAAGGAGTGTGTGCAAAGGCTCAGGTGGGGAAAAGCTGGTAGGTTTGAAGAGCTGAATG
>NW_007883261.1:0-552 GCF_000696425.1 Galeopterus variegatus
ATTCAGAAATTGCTCTTGTGCTGATAAAACATAAACTGACTGGTTTATTTATGTACTTGCTTCTACTCAAAGCTCTTAGTATATCAAAGAGGTGTATGTAATCTGTTTAACTTTGGCATCCAGTTATTCTAAAGGGCAAAAGGGTGTGTGTGAGACAGTATCTCTTTTCCATGTTCAACAAACATGCAGCCAGCCCCTAATGAAAACCACAGCTACCAGTTAAACAAGCGCATCAACAGGCAGAGAAGAGAAATAGCTTTGCAAGCCTTTGTTGAAGATGTGATTAACTTTAGCAAAGGCATGTATGCTATAATTGATGTATAATTATGAGTAAAACACAGATCTGACCCCAAATAGCTTGTGATCTTATAGGGAGACCAGAAATGAAACCTTTTAAGTATATCAGTGTAAACGCAGAGATATAAACAAACACATCTCATACAGATATCCTTGTGCTGAGCTTAGATTACTATTAGTATTTATTGAGCAAACCCAAAAAAGGGTTCAAGGAAGAAGTAAGTTTGCATTTCCTAGGCTAAAGGATTAGGGCTT
>NW_007883262.1:0-552 GCF_000696425.1 Galeopterus variegatus
ATGTGGAGGGGTGACCACCATGGTAATGAGAGGGTAGACTGTAAGTCATATTTAAACATCCGATACATATCTATTTGTTCACGCACTCAACAACAAAAAATATTGTTTATTCACTCGACGTATAATTGCTGAGCCTCTGTTTTCCTGGCAGTCTGAAGCACACACAGGATGAACAAGACAAGTCTAATTCACAAGATAAAGTATGTACCCTGATTACTACAATATGAAGGGAAAAGTTAGTGCCCTAAGATATATAGATTTAAAAAGAATCGAAACCGAAAGCCAAATCAACATATGCATGTAAAATAATATATAATTTAAAAGGATGGAGAGAGAACTTTCAACTCAAGAGCTCATGGAAGGCTTTGTGGAGTCCTGAGATGGCATTTTTGTTGGGCCTGAAGAAGAGCTAGGATTCAGGCATCAGAGAGGAGAAGTAGTGGAGATATTGGAAAATGAACCTGCATGGACAACGTAGCAACAGGTGTTTTGGGTAAATGCTGAAGGTGGTGAATCACATAGGTTGGATGAAGTTTAGGTAAAGTGTGTGAT
>NW_007883263.1:0-552 GCF_000696425.1 Galeopterus variegatus
GCTGAGCGAGGTGCGGGAGCAACACCGAGGGTTGCGATCCCGTAGCTGGTCCCGGTCCGGTTCCGGGCGCGACACTGAGGGTTGTGATCCGTGGCCGGTCACGAAAAAAGACAAAAATGAAAAAAAAAAAAAGAAAGTCAACTAAAATTATAAAATTATTATTATCTTGATACATTAGTAGAGATCAGTTTGGTAAGCTACTACCAAGCATACTAAACATTGAAGAAATTTAAAAGCATTTTGCTTATTTATTATTAGCAAAAGTTAAAAGCAGTTCGCTTCTTTATCTTATCAAAAAATTTCCATCTGGTAAAATGAAAGAAGAAAAACTTACATTGTCATGGACATAGCGTTGTTCATTATGAGATGTAATTAACGTGATGTGGACAAGACTGCAACAGAGCTAAGTACTGAGAATATTAATGTTATTAAAATGATAGCTTATTATAATGTAGTTCTAAAACTGAGAAAGCAAATATTTCTCATGACGTACTCTAAACTGCAGATACTCAAAATTATTCAAGGACAAAAAAAAAAAAAATCCCCAAATAA
>NW_007883264.1:0-552 GCF_000696425.1 Galeopterus variegatus
AAATGGCACTGAGAAAACTAGATATACATGTGTAGAAGAATGAAACTAGACCCATACATCTCACCATATGCCAAAATCAACTCAAAATGGACTAAAGACTTAAGTATAAGACCTGATACTATAAAACTCCTAGAGGAATACAGAGGGGAAACATCGGAATGTAGGACTGGGCAAAGACTTTATGAATAAGGCTGCAAAAGCACAAGCAACAGAAGAAAAAAATAAGTGGGGTTATATCAAACTAAAAAGCTTCTGCACAGCAAAGGGAACAACCAGCAGAGTGAAAAGTCACCTACAGAGTGGGAGAAAATATTTGTAATCTATACATCTGACAAGGGATTAACATCCAGAATATAAAAGGAACTCAAACAACATAACAGTAAAAAAAAAAAAAAGAAAGAAAAAAAAATCCAATTAAAAAATGGGCAAAGGAGCTGAATCCACATTTCTCAAAGGAAGACATACAAATGGCCAACAAATACATGAAAAAGTATTCAACATCACTAAGCATCTGGGAAATGCAAATCAAAACCACGCTGGGATATCATCTCA
>NW_007883265.1:0-552 GCF_000696425.1 Galeopterus variegatus
CCTACAATCAGCGTGTGAGTTCTGGTTGTGCTCTATCTGTGCCAAGCTTGGTATAGTCAGTATTTTAAATTTCAGCTACTCTGACGGGTGAGTCGTGAGGCCGATTTGCATTTCCCTGATGACCGACGCGGCTGCAAACCTTTTAGTTTTTTGTTTCTTGGCGGCTCAGATTTGCTCCTGCTCTTCCCTTCCTTGCGCGTTCATCGGTCAGCCCTCCATTTCAGCTTTTGTGCCGCTGCTCTGTAAGCCTCTGTATTACCCCGAACTAGTGCTATTTATTAAGATGGAAAAGAACTGAGCAGAGAGGGCGACCTGGCCCTGGGCGAGCTGGCCTGAGAGTTGGCGCATCTGGGTTCTCCTCACACATCTGCCTGTCCCTGTGACCTCGGTCATTGTTGTATCATGTCTCTGGGTCTCTCACTCTCTCTCTCATTGGTTGGTAAAATAAAAATCTTTAAGTGATTTATTAGGCTACTTTCATCTGTGGCACTTTGTGGCTGTATTTTGGCAGAACATTTCCCATGTCCTCACCGCCTTCTTTTTTTTTTGGCG
>NW_007883266.1:0-552 GCF_000696425.1 Galeopterus variegatus
TGCAAGACGGTGGAAGCAGAGAGCACAGAGTCTCCTCTTCTTTGAAAGCCCTCAGAACCATACCCCTGACTACCATTTTTAATCTATTCACTACTGCATGGTCCTACAATCCAATCACGTCTTCGAGTCTCCACCTTTCAATTACCATAATAATAATAATAATAATAATAATAATAGGATTTCCCTCCATCTTAACAGTCACAGTGAGGGCTAAGTTTCTAATACATAAAACTTGGGGGACACAATTCAAGCTTCAATGAGTTTTGGGAGGACAAAATTCAATCCACCACAGCGTGTATGCATCTAACAACAGATATGCAAAACACTTCAAGCAAAAACTTAAAGAAATGCAAAGAGAAATTTAAAAATCCACCATTAAATTTGTAGACTTCAACTCCTTCTTCAGTAACCAACAGAACAAGTAGACAAGTCAAGCGAGACTTCAACTCCTTCTTCAGTAATCAACAGAACAAGTAGACAAGTCAAGCTGGTTGTTCAGAAATTCTATATCTTCACTGATTTTCTGGCTGACATTTATTTAACACTCCATAT
>NW_007883267.1:0-552 GCF_000696425.1 Galeopterus variegatus
CGGCCAGTCTCAAAAAGGACAAAAAAAAAAAAAAAAAGAAAATTCGTGTTACCTAAATATTTTTCTATTCCTATTTTATGCTAGTTTTATTTTCTACGGTATTTGAAAATATCTCTAGTACAAAATTAATTCATCTCATACAGCAGAAAGCAATCTTCATATGCTGAGAAAACAAGCAAACAAAACAGCAAAAAGGCAACTTCACATGCAAGTGTAATAGAAAAGAATGTAATGAATTTTATTAGATACATGCTGTATCATGCTGTAAATATGTCCATATCTAAATGTACTTTGTGTTTATAAGTGATTTATGTATTACACCACAGGTATCCCTTTTTATTCTTTTCTTTCTTTGCACGTAAATGACAGTTTTAAAGAAAGAAAAAATAAAGTTAAGTTTGGTGAGACTTTACTCACTAAATAATAGGCCAAGGTCCTAATTCAAATGAAGTTGAATAATGACTTAATCAATATTTATAACAAGTTCTCTTTTTTCCTGCTACTACTTAGAAGGAATCAAATTAATATGGCTTAAAACCGAGGTAATACTCT
>NW_007883268.1:0-552 GCF_000696425.1 Galeopterus variegatus
TAAAAGTGATATATATGGAAGGATATTCTATTACAGAGCTGTTTTCAGTTTTGTTAAAAAAATTATATTTGAAGGTATTTCTAGCCACCTGAATTTATATTTGCTTTTTTAAAAATCTTTTTTTAAATTGAAGTATAACTGATTACATATATTTGTGGGGTAAAAAGTTGACTGTCAATAGTTGTGTACAATATGTGATGGTCAAATCAGGATAGTCACTTTATTCATCATTACAATATGTAATCATTCTTTATGTCTCTTAACCAATTTTTCATTAATTTCTCATTAGTTCCCCTCTCTTCCCCCCCTCCTCCCCTTTTCCGCTTTTAGTAACCACAATTCTGCTCTCTACTTCTAAAAGTCCAGTGTAATATTGTGAATGTTGTTTTTTTGTTTTTTTTTCTTGATTATTTGTTTATTTATTAACTCAGCTCCAACTTATGAGTAAGGACAGGCAGTATTTCTCTTTCTGTGCCTATGTTTGCAAACATTTCTTGAACATCTGTTATGTGTAAGGCACTTACTACGTGTAAGTGCCCTAAAGGTACAAAG
>NW_007883269.1:0-552 GCF_000696425.1 Galeopterus variegatus
AGATTGTGAGGACCATGCCCTAGTGAATGGATTGATCCATTGATGGATTAATGGCAGTCAAGGGCATGGTGACAATGGCTTTATAAGGGGAGGAAGTGAGAAACTTAGCTCACTTTTGCTCAGCCATTTTGCCATATGATAACCCGCATCGCTGTAGTCATTACCAGATGTGTTCTCTGGACTTTGGACTTCATACCCTCTGAAACTGTAAGTAATAAATACTGTTCCTTTATAAACCCAGTTTCAGCTATTTTTGTTACATGCAACAGAAACAGAGTGATACACTATTATAAGTAGAATAAACAGTAGCATGTAAATATTAATATTTATGCTTGTGAAAAGAATAAATAACATTATAAGAAATATAAGGTCAGAACAAAGAAAATCTGTACCAGGATGCTTTTGGAAATTAGCATGGCCAGAAATAGAACAAATAACATAGGCAACAGGCAAATAAATTACAAGATAATGAGTTTTAGGTTAATTAACATCAAGTAGTTCCAGAAAATGAAGAAAAATAGTAAATTATTTGACAGGTAAAACTACAATTAT
>NW_007883270.1:0-552 GCF_000696425.1 Galeopterus variegatus
AAAAAGTCCAAAATCGAAAACACTTTTAGTCCCAAGCACTTCAAATAACAGATGCTCAACCAGTACCATCGAATGAATTACTTTCTATTAAAAGTCTTCATAAATTATAAGAAAATATTCTTTTAGAAATATAAGATATAGCCAGATTTTCCAACCAATAAACATTAATACAGACCACATATTCATAAAAATACTGTATGCATAAGCATGAGTGTATATAAACACATTTTAATGTAATTTATATATAACTTATTCTGTGCTTATAAAGGCACAGAAAAAATTTTTTAAGAATGTATACCAAACTAGTTATGAGGAGAGTAATGCTTTTGCCTTTTCCTCTATATATTTCTACTCTTTTGAATTCCTTATAAAAAGCATAAATTACTTTTTTAAAAAAAGATGACCATTAAGGGGGTCTTAACCCTTAACTTGGTGTTGTCAGCACTATGCTCTATGAAGTGAGCTAACTGGCCATCCCTATATAGGGATCCGGACCCCTGGCCTTGGTGTTATCAGCACCACACTCTCCCAAGTGAGCCACAGGCTGGTCCT
>NW_007883271.1:0-552 GCF_000696425.1 Galeopterus variegatus
CACACACACACACACACACACACACACACACACACACACACACACACACACACCCTTTTTGGTTCATGACAACAGTTGGTACTGTTATTATCTGCTCTTGATAGATGAGAAAATGGAGTCGGGGAGGTTAAGTAACTCGTCTAAGGTCTCACGGCCTGAAGGTGGCATGCCCAGGATTGGAGTCTCCATACTTAGTTCTTGAGTCCACCCTCTTAACCAACCTTTATCCTGCTTTTCAACAGTGTGATCTTTTAAAGCAACATGAGCTATTCCATGTGCTGCAGAATGTGATTGAGGGATTTGGGCAAGAGTAGAGAAAAAAAAAGAGGAGGAATTCTTCGCAGGTGGCTGAGATTAAAAGAGCTCAGAAGCATCTACACCAATTTCTACAACTTAGACTGTAAGAGAAATAGGAAAAACATATTTTTTTCGCTTAAACTTGTTACACAGTAGAAGATAATTTTAACTATCTAAACATGTTTAAGGCTTTCAGAAGTAGGCTCCAGAGACTCAAAAATTAAAGTGAAGTGAATTACAATTAGCAATTGTTTT
>NW_007883272.1:0-552 GCF_000696425.1 Galeopterus variegatus
TCCCTTTAACTCACTTTAATGAGGCATTTATCCCCTGTATGCCATGGAAACACAACCATCAAGGTCTCTTAAGACATTCATTTTGCAAAATTCATCATACTCTACATCAGCACGTGGCACAAAATCATTTGTTTCTGAAACATTTTCTTTCCTTGAGTTCAAATAGAGCAATGTCTCCTGACTTTCTTTCCCAGCATTCCTGGCAGCTTTGTTGCTGTTCTCTGCAGAACTCCGAATGAAGTGTTGCCCTTCTCCCCTCCACAATATATATTTGTATATAGTATAGTCTGTTCTGAGGTGTACCAAGGCTTTCAACTAAAGGCCATTTATATGATGATGATTCCAAACTTATAAGTTAAACTCTAATCTCACCCAAGCTTCAGTCTCAGTCACCTGCCTGTTGAAACTTTTTTTATGTCTAATAAGCACCTTGAACTTAAGTACTTTTCATCTCCAAACCTTTATCTATATGGCATCACTACTCAACCAATTTTAAGCCAAATCCTCAAAGTCGTTCTTGATCCTTCTTCCATGCACCAAATCCACATCCAG
>NW_007883273.1:0-552 GCF_000696425.1 Galeopterus variegatus
TGTATTTATAGAAAAGTTGTGTCTTGGTTAATACATCCTTAAGACTATTGACTTCTGGAGGGCAAGGACTGAGTCTCCTTTAGATCACCTAAAACCTTCCCAAAGACCAATACACTGCTTTGCACTCAATAAAATAATTTTAATCCCTTATTTATTGATGGAAAAAACATGAGGCATTTGGAGAGATTTACCAACAGCAACTGATCTTGGAAAACAGCAATTAAACTTCATCAAGCAAAGTCAATGGTAGGCAGAAACCAAGGAAATAAGCTCTGAGAAAATGGGGAAATGAGGCAGCAATTGCCTGTTATCAAAAATATCCATAGAAGATAATGCCTGAGGGAACTGTTAAGTGAGTGAAACAAATGGTAATGTTGCTGTCTTCTTTCCTGTGTTGACCTCTAGTTTAGGAAAACTTTCTGTTAGAAGAAGTCTCTGAGTCTAGATATTTGAGTTCTAATAAAAATATATTTTCCATCAACATTTCTTTAAAAATTAAAGCTTTTATTTTTAATGTTGTAAGTGGTCTCTTTTCACTTTGTGATTCTTTAG
>NW_007883274.1:0-552 GCF_000696425.1 Galeopterus variegatus
AGACAGAAAAATTATCCCTTAAAAATTAATGACAGGGATGAAGAGGAGAGATACAGTCCTCCAATGAAGTCTAAAGAAATGGGTGAAAATTAATTCCCAGCAACCAACAGTAAAATAAATAAATAGCTTTTCTCACACTTATGACTTAGAAAATAAATTTCAAATCCTCAAACTCCCCGTTGACAAAATGAAAAACAATAATTATAGGAAGCCTGCTACATAATGGTCATTTTAATTACCATGTTGTCTCTTCTGTGATATAATTAGTTGTTTTTTTAAAAAATAAAATTTGAAGGAGAGTTTTTTTCCATCTGGTTTTAGGTCTTCTGTATTCTATCGAGTATAATTATATCTTCCAAGTAACTATGTCCAGAATCCAAGAAAGTAAGGAGGATTAGACTCTGAACATCATGTATTGCAAAAGAGAATCCAATGAAAGTTTGCTAAAGCCAGTTCCAAAGTCCTTTCTCAGCTACTGAGCCAGTGGATGAAAAAATAAACTTTGTGCTTCTTTTATTATTGGCAGGGATGACTGGCTGTGCTCTAAGTTGT
>NW_007883275.1:0-552 GCF_000696425.1 Galeopterus variegatus
GAAGATGAACCCCAACTGGGGCTGACAAATTATTAGTTAAAATTAAACAAGCATTCATGATATTTTAAATTCCCTTACTGAACTCTGAATAGAAGGGAATTTTCCTAATATGATAAAAAAAAAAGTATCCACCAAAAACCTAAAGCAATCATTCATCATGATGAAAATTTAGAAACATTGTCTTTAAATAAGACATAATAAAATAGAGATGCCTGCTATCCTTGTTAATGTTCAGCTTTGTTGTGGACGTCTTAAGCAATGCAGTAAGACAAGGAGAAAAACAAAACACTTGGAAACACTATTTACAATTAATATTCTTTTCTACTTATAAATATAAGATAATCTACAGACCAACTATTAGAAGCAGCAAGAGATATTTGCTGGCTGCAAAATCAATTTACTAATATCAACAACATTCCTATATACCAGCAACAACAATTTTTAAAATGCAATAGGATGTGGGTGCACATACAATACACAATAGCAGCAAATAAGAAAGAAAAAGAAAGAAAGAAAGAAAGAAAGAAAGAAAGAAAGAAAGAAAGAAAGAAA
>NW_007883276.1:0-552 GCF_000696425.1 Galeopterus variegatus
TGAGGACTCCTACGGAGAAGGCACAGTATCTCCTTAAAAGCCACATGAGGAGGCTCAGACAAATCTAACAACTGTTCGTGTTTTGAATTGTACTTTGACAAAGTTCTGCTAAACTTTAATCTCAAGGCCAAGTTTCCATGTATTGAAAGAAGAATGATTCCTTAAGTCTTGCCATGACATGCTCATTTCTCATTTGGCTTTTCATAACAGGAACATTTGCAGTGTTCAGGGTGAATATGACTGAGATTTACCTATTTGACTTTGTTCTAATTTTCCTTAGCACTACTAAGAAGGGACTCCTTGCCCCTACATATGGCAGTTCTAAATTCAATGAGGAAGATATTTAAAGTTCTGTAAATATCACTTTGGCATTTTACATTTTGTAGGAAAGAGCTTTTACATTGCAGTTCATAGCATAGTTTGTGGTTTTTAAATGCCAACTTGATAACGTACAAAGAAGACCTTTCATGGAGAAAAGACCAAGTTTCAAATTTGACATTGAGAAATGTGCAGAACTTTCAGGGGTTGCTATGAAGACTGAAGATGTTATTT
>NW_007883277.1:0-552 GCF_000696425.1 Galeopterus variegatus
AATTGTGTTTCCACCCTCTTAACACTGTTACAATGGGGTCAAGTTTCAATAAGTTTTGGGGAGACATTCAATCCAAAGAAACCTGACTGTGTGTACTAATGCAGGATCTGCAAAGGTTTGAGCTTGCCAGCTGTGGTGCAAGGAAGAGGGGCATATAGAGTACTGGGAGCATGCATGGGTTAGTTTGGTGGGGTATCCACAGGTGACTCATCCTACTAGTTTCACATGTATGCCTCTTGTTGGAATCATGAGGCATTTAGTAGAAACCATAGCCCTTTGTTGTATTCCGTGCCTCAGTTGCTGTGAGATTTCCACCGCTTTTCCCTGGTTCTGTCTGTCCCCAGACTATTCAGTCATGCTGATTCACTCTGTGTTCTGAGTGGGGTGGAAAAGAAGTAGGCCCCTTGGGCAATGTTTCACATGGGTGGATAAACAAGGTTCTCACTACACTCTCACTTTCCCACATTGGTAAAACTGTAGGATGAGGGGGATCTCTCTTGGCACTGAGTTGCACTGCTTTGTGGGAGGGATGACATAGGTAAAGTGAAACTG
>NW_007883278.1:0-552 GCF_000696425.1 Galeopterus variegatus
TCAGAGGTAAGTTACTTAATAATTAGTTACTTAATAAGTCAAAATTTTTACCTTTTGACTTATCTTCAGCAAAAACCGACTGTTTAGATAGGGAGTGGGATTGCAACCCAAACCATCTTTGTCTTGGTGACTGCTGCTATTCTGAGAAATGAGAAAGGTACTAGTACTACCAAAAGGTCATGATGAAACCTTAAATGGATTTGAGAACTGTGATTACACTTGATTTGCTACTAATTTAGAGAATTAATACAGTATAAATTCAACATTTGTCATCTTTCTATCATTAACCTTTATGCTGTAGCTGGATGATAGTAAGGTAAGACATTAATGCCAGACTCACCAACGTTTAAAGACAGATTGTTCATATCGTCATATTCTTCATTGTGCTCATTTCCTTTTCTTATAGAAAGAAAAGATCGGTATGGTGCCTTGTAGTAGGGCTCCACTCCTTCCGCCTTGAGCAAGTACTCATGACCATGACCAAGCAATTGTAAGACAGAGAGGAAGTCTTGAGCAATTGAGAAAATGTTTCCTGTGTTTACACAGTTGCTT
>NW_007883279.1:0-552 GCF_000696425.1 Galeopterus variegatus
GTTGCCGGTCCCGGTCCGGTACGGGTGCAACACTGAGGGTTGCAATCCGTTGCTGGACACGAAAAAAGACAAAAAGGAAAAACAAAACAAAACAAAACAAAACAAAAAACAAACAAACCAAGTTTGAAGAGACAGAGCAAACGTCAGAACCAGACTAAGATACAGCAGGGATGTTGGATTAACAGACTGTGAATTTAAAACAACTGTGGTATCGATATGCTAATCACTCTAATGAAAAAATAGACAACATACAAGAACAGATGGGTAATGTAAGCAAACAGATGAAAATTCTAAGAAAGAATAAAAATGAAATGCTAGAGCTCAAAAAAACTGTAGCCAAAATAAAGAATGTCCTTGACGGGCTCATTCATAGATTGGAAACAGCTGAAGAAAGACTCTCTGAGCTTGAGGCTATGTCACCATAAACTTCCAGAACTGAAAAGCAAAGAGAAAAAAGACTAAAAACAAAACAAAACAGAATATCCAAAAATTGAGACAACTACAAAAGATGTAACATACATGTAATACCAGAGGAGAAGAAAGGAAAGAAAA
>NW_007883280.1:0-552 GCF_000696425.1 Galeopterus variegatus
CCCTCGGCGGGAGCGTCGCCGCACTCCCAAGCGGCGCACTGTAGCAGTGCACCACTGGGCCGGCCCTGCTTTGTTCATTTCTATATGAGCAGAATTATCACTGAGGTGTGGAATAAAAGTAGAAAGAGGTCTCCTTATTTTAGCTCATACTTTCTAATTTCCATTTTGTGCATAATTTGTCAGATATATAATATGTTACATGTGTATGCAGAACATGAAAACGTGCATATAAGGCATTTAATTGCTTTTTTACATTACAGCTAATGATCAAAAAAATTGGAGACTGCTGTTCTAAAGAATTTAATGCTATTACATTTTAAAGCTATGAATAATCTCTAAAATAAATATTAATAGCAATAACAGAACCTTGTAACTGGCAAACTAGAGGTTATGGTGTAAAACAATATAAAATATTAAAAATAAATATTTTATATTATGCATTTTATATATCAATAAATATGCTAATATTTTTGTTGTAAAATAAAACAAGGTTTATTTTTCTGTCTTAAAGACCAGATGGGATTTCACTGTGATAGTAGTCTGTTAAAATAT
>NW_007883281.1:0-552 GCF_000696425.1 Galeopterus variegatus
CATTACTGCCTTCTCCTATTGGAATTTAATCAGGGACATGATTCAGGATAGGGAAAAATCCACAGAAGTTTCAGAAACTGTGGCCCAAACTGAAAAAGTATTAAAAGCCAGTTCCAAGACTGACCTCCGAAATCCCTCTCCACAGCCTAGGGGGACGTAGATCTAATCTCCCTAGAAGATGAGAGTGAAGAAATCAAGGCAGCCAGTGCCATACCTAAGAGATCTAAAAAGTATCCACTATTAAAATTCCAGGCATTCAGGAGGCGAGCGCAGAGGTGGCTGGTGAGGCAGGAGTTGCAGCGTGAGGAAGTTGCAGATAAGTTTTTCTGGTAAGAAAAGAGAATACAGTGCTAGGAAGTGTAAATAGCGAGCAGCTTACTAAGATATTGCTTAGCATTTTAGGTTTATAATTTTGATAATGTTAAAAAATATGAGGAAAAAGGAAGACTTAAAGCTAGAGAGAAGAAAAAATGCTTATAGAACAAGACGGAGGTTGAGAATGAACCTTTTTCACGGAGTAAAAAAAATAATAATAATAAATTCTTTAAAAAA
>NW_007883282.1:0-552 GCF_000696425.1 Galeopterus variegatus
TTCCTACTTATAGACCTAGATGGCTAATCAAGCTCTCTGTCATTGTGTTCTCAATCCAAAGGTCAGGAAGGAGGGGGGGGGGGAAAAACACCAGAAAGAGGGGCATCCACTCTTTTAAAAAATGGTTCCCTGAGGAATTCCTATTACATTCTATTCTTCTGAAAAGTCTCATGTTCATAACTAATTGCAAAGGAGGTTGGGAAATGTAGTTTTATTTCAGGTAGCTAGGAACCCATCTAAAAATTGGGTTTACTTGAAAAGGAAAAATAGGAAAAGAGGTGTTCTGAATGACTAGCTGGATAAGGCACAGAGACAATACACACTAGAGTTACTGACATATGTCCTGGATGCATCCACAGTTTCCCTGTTTAGAATTGTAGAATCTAGACAGGCAGGAAGGAAGCAAAGAATTTTCTAGGAACAAGTAAAAAAACCTAAGAAACAATTAGAGTCTTTCTTACCCATCCCAATATCTCACAATTAGAAATAGATCAGTCATAAATCTCTAGCTTCCCTGATAAAGTGAGTGATTTCCGAGTTCAGTAGGTCTCA
>NW_007883283.1:0-552 GCF_000696425.1 Galeopterus variegatus
AGGTCTTCACACTTCTAAACATGACATTTATGGCCCTTTCCCTACCATTTACTTTTCTATGCTTCTGGTTTACAATATCCTTACATGGTTTCTAAGTTCCCTGCAAATAGATCTGCTCACTGATCTTTGATTATATCTTTATTTGTCACTTGTGCACTTGTGATCATGCTATTACTAACCCCATCATTCAAGCCCTAGCTCAAGTTCTTCCTCTTTCCAAGGGACCTATCCCATCACTCCAGCCGTAAGTGATCTCCCTTCTGAATTTCTTCAGTGTTTACCTATTCTTCTCTTAATGCACTGTTTAATTTCTAATTTTATGTATTTTCCTGCTGAGTTGTTAGCTGTCCAAAACCACTTTTAGCATGGTACCTGGGAAGTAGTGGCTACTCACATACCTCTCAAAACAAAAAGTAATTCCACCCCAAAATTAATTCTACATATTCCACATCTCAGAGTACATTTTAAGGAAATAATTCCCCAAAACACAGAAAAATGAAAACATTGAACATATTCAACTGGATTTTATTTTTAACAGTGGAAGTTATACAC
>NW_007883284.1:0-552 GCF_000696425.1 Galeopterus variegatus
AGAAAACCCCTTGGGAAGGGGAGGAGATGTGGCTACTTGTGAATGTGCTCTGCCCTATGGCCACCTTCCTGTTGACTGGAATCTGGTTGCTGCTCACTGTATTGCAAGGCAGCATAGAGCAGGCACTATGGCAGAAAACCCCTTTGGAAGAGGAGGAAATGTGGCTATCTTGAGCATGTGGTAGCCGGTGGCCACTTTTCTCATGACTGGAGCCTGGCTACTGCTCACTATGCTGCAAACTGATTGAGATTTGTGACAGAAGGCAGAGTTGTTGGAAGCATGGATGAGAAGCATGGATGATTGTCCTGGAGGATGATGTGCAGCAACTGGCCACTCCTGCCTCTCACACCAGGGAAAACAACGAACCCAATGGTGAGCTGACGGAGACCGTACATTTACAGGCATGACCAGCTGTGCACAAGAAATTGAAACACGAGAAGCCTACGGGACCAGATGGACAACTGGTGGGAGAGCCACAGGTGACCCAGTTCACCACCTATGTCCCGTATACCCAGGTTGAACTGGTTGACTAGGGGAGACAGTTCAGGCAGA
>NW_007883285.1:0-552 GCF_000696425.1 Galeopterus variegatus
GGGCGCGACACTGAGGGTTGCGATCTGTTATCGGACACGAAAAAAGACAAAAAAAATAAATAAATAAAACATGAGCTCTTAAGAGCAGGGTTCCTTTCTCATTCTCCTAATTCCCCCAGTCAGTTTTTAGCTCTTAGAATAAGATGTTTGCTATGTGTTTAGAAGAGAGTGGGAAGGGAGGAAGAAAGGAATCTAAAGTTATGATTTTTCAAACCTGCTTCAAGAGGTGTGCAAATATTTTGTATTTCATTCATTGTCAAGCTGATAAAAAATTAAAGTGTCATCTTTTCCCCTAATTTCAAATTTTCTTATTTCTAAAAGTAGCTTAATTCTTTATAAATGTTATACATTTTGATTTACAAAGTAATGTATGTTAATAAAATGTATTTCTAAATAATAAGTAGGTTCTGGGTAACATTACATTACATTAAAAAAAATTTGAAAACCACTATAGCAATGAGGTCACACATTGCCCCTGGCAAATGAAGTATTTGCATTTCCTTTTAGACTTTCTTTATCCCAGGAGACAGGATGATGGTGGGATTTTTTTTT
>NW_007883286.1:0-552 GCF_000696425.1 Galeopterus variegatus
TGCTCTTGAACATTTAAATGGACATTTAAAATTTCTTATTATAATTATAAACAATTATAAACTTAAGGACATTTAATATTTCTCCTTATAATTATAAACAATTATCAGTGTAATATAAACATTGACCTTTTAAAATAAAGCTTTTTAAAAGCATTCAGTATGACCTGAAAAATCATAGCAATATGTTACTAACTATAATCCATTCAAAAATAGGTGACTGAGCTTTTCACATCAGAAATTTCTCTTGTAGTTTTCTTCATACTTTTTATTTCCATTCCAACTTCCTCCACATAATTGTATCCTAATTTAATATATTTTTATGCTTAAAAATTTTTTATTAATCATTATGTTACTCTGCAATAAAAATATGAGTACCCATTTGGGGAACGAATTTTTTTTTTTAATTGTGTTTATAGGATTGTGGAGGTTAATTCTAGGTGTCAACTTGGTTAGATGAAGGAATGCTGAGAAACGTGGTAAAGCAATCTTTCCAGGTGTGTCCATGAGGGTGTTTCCAGCAGAGATCAGTATGAGAGTCTGAGTGGCCTGGGT
>NW_007883287.1:0-552 GCF_000696425.1 Galeopterus variegatus
TAGTAATTAAGGCAATTGGAACTGGTATAGGGATAGATTAATGAAACAAAATAGAGCATCCAGGCAAAACTCCACACATATAAGGAAAGCTGACTTATCAGAGTGAGTTTACAGATTAGAAAGTTGATGGAATATTTAAAAGTTATGAAATATTTAGTTATATGGAAAAAGTAAATAGAATAAGACTTCTACTTCATACTGTAGGGGCCAAGGGCAAACTTCCTCTTCACCCTGAAGTTTTATTAACAAAAATCACTGAAAAATTAAGATCAATATGAAGAAAAGGCAAAACAAATTATATTATGTAATGTTCTGGGAGGTGACAAAGCTTGTGGAAGCCACAAGAAAGTAATGTCTCATCTTCCCAATGTTTTACAGATGTTTATATACTCATCTCCACTGGGAAAGGGGAGATGCAGGTATAAAAGTAAATGGTTCTTAGAGAGATTCTATGGGCCTGAAGAACATACAATGGTCGGGGACAGTCTATTTGGCCTACAGAGCAGACAATGACTAGTAAATGATTCTCTTCAAAACTGAATGGGACCTAAA
>NW_007883288.1:0-552 GCF_000696425.1 Galeopterus variegatus
TACGGTTCACATATTCCTGCAGTTTTCTCAGCCACCCTTCTGGGTGAGCTCTGGCCCACCCATGCCTCCAGCAAATTTGTCAGTCTTTCAATATGTGATTTCCTTAAGACCATTGCTGGCCTGCCCACACCCTCTGGGAAGTTATCCGGTCCTGTGATAAGCTATGTCAACTGAATCTAAAAGCTTGTCTGCATGCATTGGCAAGTTTCTCAACGGTCCTGAAATCTGCTCCTACACACTAACTTTAGCCTTTGACCTCTAACGAGTTTCCTTGTCACTGGCAAGCTGCATGTTCCTATGGCAGCAAAGCTCTTTCCAAGGATATCTGAATCATAGCCTTGGGGTGAGGATATGGATTTCAAGTTCTTTCTTTTTTCCTTGTTCCCTTTCCCTCAGCCCTGAATGTTTTTGTTTGTTTTTCACATTTCTATTTCTGTAACCCTTACTGTCCTATCCCACCCCTCTTAGTTACTAACTGCTCCTATGTCTTCATTGAGTTCCCCAAAGTTCATGTGTCAGAAACTCAATCCCAGATGGAACAGTGTTGGAAGG
>NW_007883289.1:0-552 GCF_000696425.1 Galeopterus variegatus
GCTGCTGTCAGATCAATTGATTCTAGCGGAGAAGAGAAGGGTGGGAGCGACTTTTTAAGCAAGAATTCTACATGGCATCATGGAATAAAGCCAAGACAAATCCTTCGGGATCATGAATTCCCAAGAGAAATAATGACAATGATTTCACTTCTTCATGCTTCTTTCTTTGCAAAATGATCTGGAAGCTACTAAGAGAAAGAGACTAGCCAACATTAAACTTGTGTGGTAGGAATGAAAAGGGAAGTAGATGATTTAAGAATCTTAAATGGTTGTAGGGTGGTTGGGAGAAAAGGGAAGAGTCAAAATTGACTAAGGAACTTGATGCTTGAGAGATGAGGGGATAACAGAAATAAGGAAGTCAAAGGGTAATTGGGTCTGAATTATTATAGTGCTTGTCAGGCCTTTTGAGGGCCTATCTTCAAAATAAAAATAGAATGCAGAAAGGGGGCAAGAATAGGAGAAGGGTTAGTAAAAGAAAAGAAAAATACAGTCAAAGGTAACTGATTTCCAGTATCAAGGCAGATTTTCTTTTTTAACTACTCTTTTTTTTTT
>NW_007883290.1:0-552 GCF_000696425.1 Galeopterus variegatus
TATCCTGTTGTGACGATGGGAGTGATGACTTCCAAGCTCTTTACATGTCAGACCGAAGCTGGAAATATGGGTTTGTATTTATCAAACAGGTAGCAATTTTAATCATATGCCAGATATTTTGGATGATACATTCCAGAGAGTATGGATTATGCTGTTAATTTATCCCTCGTCTCAAGGTGATGTCTGTGAGCAGTTGGATGTAGCAAGGGGGGAGTGAGCGTCTCTTAGCTCCACTTGATACCCAGTGCATTCCTGATGGCTTCTACTGGAATGTCTCATCCTATTTGGTGTTTGGCTGGTAGACTCTGTTATTGCTGATGTCACTAGTGAAACTTGGTTGTGGGTTTGCGCTACAACATGCTGCTGATGCCGGTTTCTTGTTGTGGTTTCTGGTTACATTGTCTACACTCTCTTTACCCTCCTAGTCCCTTGTCACACATCTTTCGGTGTGTTAGCTCTGCTGACATCGCTGGGACTTCTACTCTGTTGTGCAGGAACTTCTGTACCTTCTCGATTCCACATTTAGGCAATGGGCCTTATATTGGAGCTTCC
>NW_007883291.1:0-552 GCF_000696425.1 Galeopterus variegatus
CCAGGAAACATTCTGTTTCCAGTTCCCATTTTTCTGTTTTTCTGGTGGTGGCTACATTTTCATTTGGAAACTTGATTCCCCATCTTAAATGCTCTTGTTATATGTCGGCCCCTTAGGATCAAGAGCTCTGAAGAGGGTCTTACCAGGCTCCATGAAAATAGAGAGAGTTAGAAAGCAATTAGTATTGTGTACCCTAAATACTATATTTTATCTAATTTGTATTCTTTCTCATGTTTCTATTCAAGCTTCAGCAAGGCTTCAAGAAAGTATAGGTGACATAAATGACTGGGAAAGCAAGTCCCGGCGTGTAGGTTTGATCACAGAAGCCCTCTCCATAGCATTAGTGACCAACTCCTAACGCACAATACGTTTAAGTGAGTCAAGGTGGGGAAGGGGGACTTCTTAGGGGCAAGGATTGATGAGGGGCCATATTCTGTGTGTGAGTTGCTGTTTACAGTTTGTTATTAGTCCAGACAGTCCAGATGACTCACTAAGTTTCTGCCTTAGAAGGGAGAGGGGAGCTATGGAATATACACTAAGAGCATTTATGAA
>NW_007883292.1:0-552 GCF_000696425.1 Galeopterus variegatus
TTGTATTCATTCAGTCTCTCAGAAAAACCTTTAAGAACTCATTCAACTCATTTTTCTATGTGTAAGTTAATGTTTGACAACAGAAAATAATAGCTTCCATTTATTTAGTGAGCACTTCATATCAGGCATGGGGCTAAGCACTTTAGACATTATTTCTAATCCTTCAAACAGCCCTTCAAGGTGGATATCATGAGCCCCACTTTACAGATGAGAAAACTGAGGCTACAGAGAAAGTGAGGTGCCCATAGCCACACCGCCAGCAGGGGGCAGACAAGGCACATGCTAATATCCACACTTTCAAAGCAAAATAGCCTGTGGTCTTCCTGTTGTGCATGCATACGAATAAACCTATATGGTTCTCACTGAAGAAGCACCCCACTCAAATATGTATGTAAAATACGTATTTATGTGATTGTGTGTGTGTGTGTGTATATATATATATATATATTTATATATATATATATATATATACACACACACACACACACATGTATATATCATGTACACATTCATGAACATGTATAAAACCATAGGTCTTGAAAACAGGCAAAT
>NW_007883293.1:0-552 GCF_000696425.1 Galeopterus variegatus
CTGTGCCCCGGTGTTCCCCTGGTGAGCCCATCTCCCCACTGCCCATGCTCCAAACACTTACAATGGGACAGGTCATACTCTGGTCCCTTGAGGTGACTCACCAGCCTCTGATCAGCTCCTTTTTTCGGTTGCTGTGGCTCTTTGCTCCTATGTAGATTCACAGGAACCCTATTAGTGGCCTTGCTGGACTGGGGGCCACAAAGGCCCTCTTCTCTCCAGCTTCCAAGCAACTTCACCTGAAGGGCACAGCTGTGGCTTTTGCCAGCTCCTGTTCTGTGCACTCAGCAGCCCCAGCCTGGAAGCAGCTGGGATTCGAAATGGTCAGAGTGGTTTTTTTCTTTTTCTTATTGTGGCTTCTTCCACCTTCATGCACTCTGTAGTTCTCTCCTCCTCTTCCTCTGAGCTCTAGCGGCCCTAGCTTGGCTGTCATTGCTTTTTTATAGTTGTATATCAATTGATTTGTGGGGGAGAGTGACGCTGGGAACCATCTATTCCACCACCTTGACCAGAAGTTCCTTAGCCATTATTTGAATACTTTCTCAGCCTGCCCTT
>NW_007883294.1:0-552 GCF_000696425.1 Galeopterus variegatus
TATATGGGATCCGAACCCGTGGCCTTGGTGTTATCAACACCGCACTCTACGAGTGAGCCACAGGCCAGCCCAAAACAGCCGATTTTCTAAACTTGGGTTCCTTGTGTGTATAGTTGTGCCTGCAGATTTTAACCAGGCGATACAGCTAGAACCCGATTGCAGTATGATCATGACTGAAGGATGTCTGCTAAGTGTCATCATGTGCTTGGATATGAATAGAAGGAGATGGGTGAGATAGTTATTTTTCTTCAGCTCCTTCAACCACTTCTAATTGAGAGTAGAAAAGCATTTATTTTATGTCATTTTAATAGTTCATCTTTCCTCCAGTACTTTATTATAGAAAGCAGTTTTATTTTACCCTATATCTTTATTATTTACTCATTCATTTATAAAATAAATTTTTGAACACCTATTACATGCATCCTGCAGTAGGTACCACAGATGATGTAAAGATGCACAAAGCAAAGTTCTTGTTAGCAGGAAGATGTACACGTATGACTATAAAGTAATAGCAAAAGTACAGGTGAAGGGGCCGGCCTGTGGCTCACTCGG
>NW_007883295.1:0-552 GCF_000696425.1 Galeopterus variegatus
TTCTTACCAAAATCACCATCCCCAATTAAGGTTGTGGGACCCACCCCAGACCCTGCACTGGTTTTGAAGCCTTCAAGCGTACCTCCAAGGACCTAGTCTATATGGCAGACGGTCTCAGAGGGATGAATCACCTCTGGGCTACTTCCAGTTCCTCAAGTGATCATTGAACCTTGATCCAAAGGATAATCAATAAAGCTTTCTCTCTCCTTCTCCCACAATGTTTCATTAGCAGTGAAAATTTAGAGACTTCTCCAGTTTCTGGTAAAGTTTGAATTTTCCCAATAAGGCTCTGACCTGCTCTAGCCAGACCTAGACTCCAAACTGCACTCCACACACACACAAATGGCTCCATTCAGAGCTCTGTCGATACATGTATATCTAAGGTGGGCAGCCTCCCAATTTTGTATATCTAAGGTGGGCAGCCCCCCCGTTTATCATATATCCTTCATGTAAGGGTAGGCATTCAGCTATAGAAACAAATGAACACACTATTATGAAGCCATGTTCAATTTCCAAAGTTGCACCCCATAAATTTCTATCTAGTGTCTATAG
>NW_007883296.1:0-552 GCF_000696425.1 Galeopterus variegatus
CTATAAGCTGGGTCTATGGAAGGGGAACGGTGTTGCTTAAGGCCCGGAGAATCAGATTAAAGTTAAAATTTTGGATCTGTGCTGCATCTGCCCATGTAGGGGCTAACACAGATAACAAATACGAGTCTTGATTCTCCCTTTTGAAAATAAGGGAAGAGACTCTCCCCTCACCGCTTTTCTTAAGAGCATTTACTTTAGAAAATTTCTCATTGTGAGTTCCTCTCTCTGTCTCTTTGAAATTATGCAATCCTTTTAAAAGCTAAATAAGGCTTTTGCATGTGAAAAACACGTTCATCCAAAGAGAGCTATTACCAGTCATTTCTAGTAATATGCTAGCTGTGGGAGGGGCAGCCCTTCCAGGGTCAGCAGGGACCCCAATGTCTGTCAAAGCATCAGAAGTACAGGAAATAAAACTGTATGGTTAATATTAATTAATTAATTAATTAAAAATAAATAGATAAATAATAAGGCTTTTGCCAGCTTTATGACCAAGGAATGTCTTTCTCCAGGACCTAGGAACCATCTTTTTGAAATGTAATTAGCAAGAAAACA
>NW_007883297.1:0-552 GCF_000696425.1 Galeopterus variegatus
TTCAACGAATTTTATTACTCTGTAGGATATTTCTGATCTTCTTTTCCCTCTACCGTCTCTACGAACAAACAAACAAACACCAAAGGACTGGTCTACTGGGATAAGACTGAAATCTTGACTAAGGACACAATGTAAATAACTTCCAATGTTTTTGAGGTTCAAACCACTGATATCTCTTCCAGATCATACTACACACATAGCATTCTGACTGGCTTAACAGAACACATAACACAGCAGTGACCTGGCATTGTCTGGATTAAATTGGATGGCACAGACTGGTGATCTATGAAAGAACGACAGGACCCGAGCTGACAGTTCACCGGAGAAGTTCTGCTTTATTTGAGGGTGAAGCATACATTTATAGAGAGCTGAGTTCCGGGAGAGGGTGGTTAGTACATGGGGCGGTGGCTGATTGGCCGGAAGGGTAGGTGATGATTTTGATAGGCCATACTTTGGCGCTGGTGGGAATGTTAGGACTCGAAAGAGAAGCTGGAAAGGAGCCATGTTTTAGGGAATGTCTCCTTTGGGGTTTTATGGGGCCCTACATTCCTC
>NW_007883298.1:0-552 GCF_000696425.1 Galeopterus variegatus
TTGGTATTATAACACCATGCTCTAGCCAACTGAGCTAACCGGCCAGCCCCATATTACCTTTTAATTCTATTTTTTCCACAAACTTTTTGAAGTACCCTTGTATGTGTATGTGTTTGTGTGTATATCTATATATACATAAAGATTCTTTGGAATATCAAGTTCTCCTGGACTAAGTAATGTTTCATTTGATGACCTAAAATTTCAATTTACCTAAACATTTCTTTGAAAGTTTTTCATGGAATAAAACAAGATAATTCTGCCCTCTTTTAAAAAGAATATATTGATGAGTTTCTAATAGGGATAAAAAGTTGCAAGAGTGCTGAAACAAATATATTATACTGGATGTCACTAAAGGCTTGGTTTTCCAAAAGCTAGATATTAACTTTGTGATACAGGTTCGAAACATCTGAAATTCCTTTGTAACCGAGGAAAATTTTGCATTTAAAAAGACCACAAACCTAAGGAATTAACATAGATAAATCAAAAATACCAAAATTAAAAGGAAACCCTGCTGGCAAAAAAAGGAGGTATGGGGGCCGGCCTGGTGGCGCA
>NW_007883299.1:0-552 GCF_000696425.1 Galeopterus variegatus
TGAGGGTGGGGATGGGGAGGGCACAGTTTGTACTACTGTTCTAGAGCGATACAATGTGTGTATTCTAGGCTGCTCCCCACACTTGGCTCTGTGCTGGTCCTGCCAAAGGATCTTTGAACCTCTGTGGTGAGGATGGGGATTGGTATGGGTCCTCTGCCTACTTTTTGACAGCAAGGTAAAATTCTTTCTATACTGATCCCAGTGTCAGAGATGTGACAGCTGAGGCTGTGTGCCTCTCTCTCCTCTCTATGCTCATGCTAGGCTTTTGTGCTTGTGTGGGAAAGGACATTCACCTGCAAATGTGTCCTAGGGTATGGATTGGGTAGAGTGTAATGGTTTTGTGTACTGGGGATCTCACCAGTCTCCTGCTGCACTCCTAAAGTCCCCCACAGATGTTCCTGTCAATGTTTAGCTGAATGTTAATTGTTCTGCTCCTTTTCTATGGAAGTAACCTGCCCTGGGCACCTCTAGTCCACCATCTTGCCCTGCCTTATCCAGCCTGCCAAAGTAAAATTGAAATATAACTGTATTAGTCAGGGTTCTCCAGAGAGA
>NW_007883300.1:0-552 GCF_000696425.1 Galeopterus variegatus
GCAAGTCCATGTCTAACAATTTATTGTAGTGACATACTTGGAATAGTGTACCAAAAAAAACCTAGGTATACACACACACACACACACACACACACACACACATCTTCTTGCAGTATGGCAGCAAGAAGGTAAATGATTTTATTACACACAGAGAGATATAACATGACAGCATTATTTATTTCAAAAAATTAGAAACAAGCTAAGTATAAATAAAATGTGGTTAAGTAATGTGTAACATATTCAAAGAATGGAATGGTAAGAAGCCAAGAAGTTATGTTAAACTTATTTTTATTTACTTTCCAATTTATTGATGATTATAGTATTAAGTGAAGGACATTTAAAACATTTCTGGGAGGAATAACAGTCTTTTCTGTTTTCTAACTCTGTGTGCGTGCGTGTGTGTGCGCGTGCGCATGTGTGTGTGCATGTGCGTGCGTGTGTGTGTGCGTGTGCGCATGTGTGTGTGCATGTGTGTGTGTGTGCGTGTGTGCGTGTGTGTGTGTGTGTGCACGTGTATGTGTGTAATGTGGCGGGAGAACAGAAGAAACAAGA
>NW_007883301.1:0-552 GCF_000696425.1 Galeopterus variegatus
ACCAGAATAGAGAACTGTTACTTTGTCTGAGAGCTGAGTGATATGGGTGGGCTAAACTAAATTACCTATTCTTTCACAGACGCAAAAGGAATCAGGAAAGTTTGAAGTGAGTCTGGAATTTAATCTGAATTTAGAGAATCCTACTAGGACCCTACTATCCATAACTCAGGCCAAACCTGAATCTGGTGAGTGGTGATGGGAGGACCCAAGGAGCCTGGAGATGGTCTAGGGAAGGTTGGTAGATCCTTCAAGGCCTAAGACTTGGCTCTAACTCTGCCCTTGAAATGGCAGAGTCCTCATTTTTGTGTGCCAGCTCTGATGGGATGCTGTGGAACCTGGCCAAATGCACCCCTGAAGGAGAATGGGCCACAGGTAACATATGGCAAAAAGAAGTAAAAATGCCCAAAACCCAAACTGAAGGGACAGACCCATCTCTGTGCCAGGAATCTCTATGCCAGGAATTAGATACCAGCATAATTAGCTGTTCACCAGCCATACATCTAACAACGCGGCAACGTAGAAAGGTGAGTTTGAGGGAAGGGTCACAAGTAT
>NW_007883302.1:0-552 GCF_000696425.1 Galeopterus variegatus
TTTTTTTTTGTCTTTTTCCGTGTCCGGCAATGGATCACAACCCTCAGTGTCGCCCCCGTACGGGACTGGGACCGGCAACGGGATCACAACCCTCAGTGTTGCTCCCGCGCCTCGCTCAGCCAGTGAGCGGGAACCGGTCTGTATGTGGGATCCGAACCCTCGGGCAGGAGCGCCGCCACACTTCCCAAGCGGCTCACTATAGCAGTGCGCCACCAGGCCGGCCCCAGAAAGCTACTTTTAAAATACGCATTTTTTCCTGTGTGGCATGAAGGAGAAACAATGAGTATGGCATTTTGCAAGGTCAGATACGCTTTCAGTTACTAGAGCCATCGGGCTTCTTGGAGGATGGCTCCAAGCCTCAGAATGGCTGAGAGTGCTGCTGGGGAACAGCCATGCAAAGAAACACGCTCTTCAGCATGGCCCTTCTCTGCAAAGGCAAGCACGGTGGTTCTTGAGACCCTAAAAGCCCAGGGTGTGCAGAGGTCACCCGTACCCCTTCCTTAGCAGGAGCAGATGCTTCCTCCAGGCTGGAAGCCTCAGCAGAGGCGTCCC
>NW_007883303.1:0-552 GCF_000696425.1 Galeopterus variegatus
GTCAAAAATACTTGAATAGCACAAATGACAGTTGCAACCTAAAAGCAGTTAATTCTAGGTGATTAACATAAGGCAAAGACAAGCTGACGGAGTAATCATAATCCCAAGCCTGTGATTAACACCCAAGTATTCTGCAAGCATGCAATTCTTTACCTAAAATTCCTTACTGGCTTAGAGAACTCAAGCACGTATTTTAAATTGTTAGCTTCAATTTTCTTATCAACAAGTGGGGATAATTAATCATATATTCTTCAAAGGTTATGAGGATCAAAGAAACTAGTATGTGGTAAATCATTTGTGAGCTAAAGATCCATACAAATGTAATTGTTTTATTACTATTACTGTTAATATAAGTTTAAGTAGTATGTGGTTTCCATATTTGAGCCATGATTTCATTTAGACTTCCAAGTAGTAATGTTTATGTTAGTTCCTGTAATGCAACATAAAAGCTTTGTAGCTTTTACTAGAATACATGTTTTTTTAAGTTTCCTTGACTATTATGAGACACTGTCAATTTCCAGTCTTCTGTCATTTATCATAACAAAAAAATAA
>NW_007883304.1:0-552 GCF_000696425.1 Galeopterus variegatus
TTATTATCCCCCAGGGCTTCCTAGATCATAGGGCCTGTCATTTATATTAAAGATATTAACCAGAATTCACTTGTGGGGAACTCTTTCTAAAATAGACCATGTCTTGGTGTAGACAGGCCATAACCATGTTTAAAAATGGAAATTGTCCCCAGGAAAAGCCATACCATCTCATTAACTCTGAAACCATGAAGTCAGGATGGATGTTATAAACAACATTTTCAGAGCTTCTACTATGGAACCATTGAGGGCTACTCAATTTTACCTGTTTAAATGCCTGTAAAACTTCCGCTCTCTGGCTGAAATGCTTGAACAGTAGCTGCAGGGCCCCAGAGAGCAAAGGAGGGTAGTCATGCATGATCAGATGAATGAGGACCCGTAAAAATGTCCTGCCTCCTTCATCATCAAGTTGAACTGGATTTTTTTCCTTTCTATAAAATGAAAAATAATGCTAAAGCAACTTGTATTAATATAACATCCACACTTAAGTGATTAAAATGGGGTATATGGTCTCAGAGTTATATCACGTGTTTTCCCATTTTTACTTTTTTTCCC
>NW_007883305.1:0-552 GCF_000696425.1 Galeopterus variegatus
ATTTGAAATTAGGAATTAAACATGAGAACTAGTCTTCTATTAGCCTCAGCTAATTTATTTCTACAATTTGTTTTAGTTTTACAACATTCAGCAGACCCTGATTCACCTAAATAAGCAGTTGCAAATGATAATATTTACTAACAGCTTCTTTGCTGTCTCAGAATACTTACAAGAATCTACAAAGGCATGATAGCAGAATAGTACAAAATGTGTTTCAGTGTTGAAAACTATAAATCTTTTACAAATGATCGTATTATTGCATTCCTAATGACAAATAAGATATGAGGCTCATACAAGCTTGAGATAAAAAAAAATGAAGAAAATAATTTAGAAAAATAATGAAAAGAGTAGAAAACTAAAAAGAGCTTTCCAGCAGAGAGAAGAGTTATTGGCTGAAGGTGGAGACTAGGAGAGCTTGAGGCAGGGTGTGAGAGGAGGAGCGGAGAAGAGAATGTTTTCGATACCGATTTATTTTGTATCAGAATGTCTTGAAAAAAAACATACTTAGCTGTGGGATCCCTTCATTGGCAGAGAAATCCAGTGAAAGTAAGG
>NW_007883306.1:0-552 GCF_000696425.1 Galeopterus variegatus
TATTGCTATGACTTAGGTCATCTGTCTAACAAAATAATATCTCTTACTAAGTAATGCTAAAAGAACATTTGCCTTCTCACTGGACCTGTTTTCATTAAAAAGTGCTCTCAATTTAGCAGGAAATACCTCTTCATGAGCCAAACAGGGGAAAATGACACATTTCTAAATTCACTAAACTTTGATTTCCAAATTCCCTCCATGATGATGGGGTGGGGGAGAAGAGAAGTGTCACAGGTTGGATTCTCCAGGAAGCAATTGTGGTGATGAAATCAGGGCTGCGGAAGTTTTATTGTGGAATAAAAGTTTGAAAAGGGAAAGGAGAGGAAGCAGGCCTGGGCCGGGGGAGCCACCAGCCCACAGTGCAGACAGAACAGTCTCTGTCACCAAAAGACAGACTTTGGAGCAAAGATTTCCCTTTAGAAGCGTTCTGCACTGGAGGCCATCCTAAGAATGGTGTGACATTGGCCCAAAAGCTGAGGCAGATCGTGCTGAGCCGTCACCTGGATGGTGGCTGTCCCAGAGAGGTCCCCAGAGCCACAGTGAATGCTGAGG
>NW_007883307.1:0-552 GCF_000696425.1 Galeopterus variegatus
TGACAACACCAAGTCAAGGGTTAAGCTCCCCTTACCAGTCATCTTTAAAAAAAAAAAAAAAAAGAATTGTAACACAGCAAGGTTGCTGGCTCAAAGACAACAGGTTACTGATTGATATGTAAAGATACTGGGAAATTGCTGTAAGAAGAGAATGTTTGCTAAGATCAAGCTTTTGTTGGTGGATCAACTTAACTTCTTGAAACTTGCATTACAGAATGTCACCTTGCCTGTCTTACTGAATGTTACCAGCTTCTATTGTTAAACTCGTTAAACTGTACTTAGCAAAAACCCCACCTATGTTCTCTTCCTGTAACTTCCTGGTCTGGAGAATAAATGTGGGAAGAGAACCCCAATTCATGGTTAATTTCCCAAATGGAAGGAATGCCTCACTCTTGAGGGTTCCAGGAGATTAACCCCTTTTGGGGGCTTCTCGCTGCTCAGAAGAGATAGGCTTTGAGTAATCTTTGGCAGCTCCGTCAACCAGGGGAAAGGGGGTGACGAATCCATGGGAGGCAAAGCAACAACCTCTAGAGCCAGGCTGTCTATGTTCAA
>NW_007883308.1:0-551 GCF_000696425.1 Galeopterus variegatus
GAAAAAGAGAATACTCCTCTTCCTAAAGCTTCACTCCATCATCCCAACAGGGAGGAACCTGTAGGCTCCCTAGATACCAAGAGCATAGGAAAGAAGAAAGTCAAGAGAATGAACCACGAAAAGGAGAAAATTTGGCTTCACTGTATCGTACCCCCTTGTATTACAGATCCCTCATGGGACCCTGATGACTCCATACTGTCCTTGACCAGGCCAGAGCTTCTCCTTCTTAAGGAGGTGAAGGGAGGGCAGGGAGAGAACACCTTGAACTCCCCCGAGAGCAGAGCTGACTAAATATTTTTGCCCCTGTCTCCAGAGGTTGAGCTATTGTGCCCCGTGGAAGAGAGTGGCTCAATGGAGAATCGCTGTGGCTTCTCTGTATTGATACCAACAACAGTCTGTTGAATTTTACTTCTTTATTATTTGTGTTGTCAAAACAATAGGTTTCCTTTTCATTTTCAGATGTTAACTTATTCTATAATACTGTGTATACTTTTTCACACTATACGTATGTCTCACCACAGCATTTGATATTATTGCTCCATGCTTGAGAA
>NW_007883309.1:0-551 GCF_000696425.1 Galeopterus variegatus
GGCAACACTGCGGGTTGCAAACCGTTGCCGGACACGGAAAAAGACAAAAAAAAAAAAAAAAGCTTATCATGTTACTTTGTTTACCCATGAGGATTCCCCTAATAAAAAAAAATGTAAAAAAAAATTCTAAAACAAAAATCACAAACCTAGTTTGTTGTGGCCTCTTTTGGGTCAAAGTTGGGTGAGTCTGGGCCTCTTGGATGGCTGGAAAACAGAACCAGTAGAGAGCTATAAATGTGGGTCCTGACCCCGAGATGTAGACATGGGTCCTGGATCCTGGGTCCTGACCCTGAGCCATAGACATGGGTCCTGGATCCTGGGTCCTGACCCTGAACTGCAGATTTGGGTCCTGGGTCCTGGGTCCTGACCCTGAGCCATAGACATGGGTCCTGGGTCCTGGCCCTGAGCTGTAGACTTGGGTCCTGGGGTCTGTGGTTTGACCCTGAGCTGTAGACTTGGTGCCTGGGTCCTGGCCCTGAGCTGTAGACTTGGGTCCTGGGTCCCAACCCTTGCTTGGCCATAGCACAGCTACGGGAGCTGGAGCATATCAA
>NW_007883310.1:0-551 GCF_000696425.1 Galeopterus variegatus
CCCAGACTCAACAACAGGAGAGCCCAGACTCAACAACAGGAGAACCCAGACTCAACAGGAGGGCCCAGACTCAAAAGGAGAGCCCAGACTCAAGAACAGGAGAGCCCAGACTCAACAACAGGAGAGCCCAAACTCAGCAGGAGAGCCCAGACTCAACAGAAGAGCCCAGACTCAACAACAGGAGAGCCCAAACTCAGCAGGAGAGCCCAGACTCAACAGAAGAGCCCAGACTCAACAACAGGAGAGCCCAGACTCAACAGGAGAGCCCAGACTCAACAACAACAGGAGAGCCCAGACTCAACAACAGGAGAGCCCACACTCAACAACAGGAGAGCCCAGACTCAACAACAGGAGAGCCCACACTCAACAACAGGAGAGCCCAGACTCAACAACAGGAGAGCCCACACTCAACAACAGGAGAGCCCAGACTCAACAACAGGAGAGCCCACACTCAACAACAGGAGAGCCCAGACTCAACAACAGGAGAGCCCAGACTCAACAACAGGAGAGCCCAGACTCAACAACAGGAGAGCTCAGACTCAACAACAGGA
>NW_007883311.1:0-551 GCF_000696425.1 Galeopterus variegatus
GAGAGCACGCATCCTGTCTCAATGCCTAGATATTGCAATCACGCAGTGGTCACGAGTGCAGAAGCACGTATTTGGCCAATAAGGGCTAAGGCAAGGTTCCTGCAGACACTCCCACCCTGCTTCCTCCCGGTGCCATCTTAGGCTGCCACATTAATACGCCCTTGTGGGCCTGTAATGGCGCTGCTTGTAATGTCACTTAAGGTGGCGTTAGTTTTTAAGGCTCGACAAACTGTAGTATTACCGAATCAAGAAAAAAGAGATTCATTGAAGAAAGATTTTGATGGAGGAAAAAACTGGAATTTTCACATCAAAATGCTTCTTTAAGAGCCAGAATAATTAATAAAAATTATTAATTCATTATTAGTGCATGTTATCATTGCAAAACAAAACAAAACAGAAACCATTAAAAGCACATAACTAAGTTCGAAAAAATAAGAATAAATCAAAGTGGCATTATATTCATTGGTAGTACAAAATAAAAATCTATATAAGAAGGCAAATCTAAAGAAATTAGAGGAAAACAGTAACAAGACTGTGATATTAAAAGTCTA
>NW_007883312.1:0-551 GCF_000696425.1 Galeopterus variegatus
AGAGAACATTGGGATTATCTATTAAAACGCAGTCAAGTAAATGACTTAGAGATTATAGACTTCAGCAGGTGTCCAAATATGATTTCAATACAGGATACAGTGCATGTTGAAGCAATGGCCATCAAATAGTGCTGTGTCCCACACAGTGCAAAAATCTGCTCATTTAGTAGAGCAGCAGGTAAAGAAAGAAGTATTGTACTGTTGGATGTAATCAACACTGGTAATCATGAATATTTGGGGAGCTAAGGTTGTCAATAGATATTGCAGAAAGGACAGTGTATATCTGGAGTCTGGGAACCACTGTAATGCCTCTTGGTATTTCCACAATCAGTGAGGACAGTAAATATGCAAGTGCAGCAATCCAAGACAACTAGAGGCTCACATCTCTCAGAGATTAAACCTGGGTCATTCCATTGGGTAAAAACTTAGATCAGTAGAAGTATAAACAAAAGGTTTTTAAAGATCAAGAATAGGCGATAGAAGAAACTTGATCAGTATCATTACTGCCTTGAGAACTCTTGCAGCAGTAAGACTCAATCTTGTTTTATTAA
>NW_007883313.1:0-551 GCF_000696425.1 Galeopterus variegatus
CCAGTGATGTGTGAATGTGACACCCAAGGATGCTGCGCATCACCTGGGCAGGGTGGGTGGAGACCTCCTTGGGGCCCCTTGAACATACTACACATAGTCAGGAATTCTTCAGGGACCCTATCCCCCAAATCAGAGCCTCCTCCAAGACAGCCACAGGACACTTACTGGAACAAATGGATATTCTTTGTGGACAGATGATTGTGTGGGCTGAGAAAGGTTGTTCTCATCTCTGACATGCTACTTGGTTAAAGAGTAGCTTAGGTGCTGAATGGGAGTCCAAATTGCGTGGCATTTAGCAAATATTTAGTGAGGAGAAAAAAAGAAGGAGGGGAGACTTTGGGAAGAGCTACTCAGAGTGTGTTCCCTGGTGCATTTGCTTCAGAATCACCTGCCCATATTCTGAGCCTGTCTGTCTGGGGAGGCTTCCAGGAATATGCATTTTAATAAACTACCCAAGCAATTTTTAATGCAGAGTAAAAGTCAAAAATCAAATGCATAGATGGTTGTTGTATCTGGCATGCTTGTCATTTATGAGCAACTTCTATCGAGGA
>NW_007883314.1:0-551 GCF_000696425.1 Galeopterus variegatus
CCTGTGGTCAAGCCATGCTCAGCAGACATCGGGTCAGTGCCAGGCGTGGAGCCAGCATCCTCGACACCCACTGAGTGACCTCTCCCTGCTCTGGGAATGCAGAGGTGGGGACAGGAAGGGTGTGGCCCTTAGCAGCGCCCAGTTGTATGGTCGAGGCAGCAGGCGTGGCTGCGGATGTGCTGAGTGTGAAAGAGCCGGAGAATGTGGGACTCAGGGGGCCAGGCGGCACCGCCCCAGGTTACAAGTTAACCTGGAGGGGCTAGCCAGGCCATGAGGGTGGGAACATGGAGGCCACACAGCCAGCCCAGGTGACATGGATCTGAACCCATGCCTTTGACTCCGAGTCCTGGCACGTTCCGCTAACTCAGGATGTGGGATCTGGGAGTAAAGTCTCACGTGGAGCCTCATTGTCTGCACCCTGTCAGGCTGTAGTTCTGAGATGGTTACTGAGAACTTCTTGGGTCAGGGCCCTCATTTGCAGCACAGGCGCGTGAGCAGCTGCCCACTTGCCACGTCACTGAGAGGCTTCCTTGGTAGAAGACCCGGGGCCC
>NW_007883315.1:0-551 GCF_000696425.1 Galeopterus variegatus
CATGATTTATATTGCAGATAAAGCCCTGATGGAAAACTTATAACAAACAAGCCCTCTGCCACAGATAAGTAAAACATATAAAATGACTGCTGTGAAACACTGGAAAACCAGTAGGACAGAACTGTGATCCCTGAAGGAAGAGAAAAAGAAAAAGAATTATATGAGCTGTATAATTGCCTCAGCTTTCTGCCTGGAGGCATTTAATGGGCATTGATGGAGAAAGAGAGAACTGAAGGGTCTCACTGAACTAAGAATGAAAGAGATTGGAATTCAGGGAAAGCTAGCAGTTGGAATTTGTAGTGGAGTATCAGAAAGGAGTGAAATATACAGAAAGAGAACTACGGGAATCTTAACAAGGGTCTGTTGAAACTTTGGCGCAATGTGAAGAATGAAACTACAAAGTCAGGCAAAATTCAATGACTAGAGAAAGAATTACAACTAGGGGGCTATAAGTTTAAAGGCTACAAGATTTGTACAGGTTTAGGTGACATATGAGTTAGATTAAACAGAGTGGAGAGATTTAATTGAAAAAATCAGATTGGAAAGACTTT
>NW_007883316.1:0-551 GCF_000696425.1 Galeopterus variegatus
TTTTTTAGTCTGAGCAACAAGAAGGATAGAATGGTCATAAACTGAGACATGAAAGAGCAGGTATACAGGAGGTTTTGAGGCAAAGGGAGACCAGGAGTGGGATTTTGAACATGTCGCATCTGATATGTACATTAGAAAATCAAGTGGAGATGCTGAGTTGGCAACTGGGATATTCACACCCGAAGTTCGGATGATAGATCTCAGCTAGAGATATAAATCTGGGTATCATCACAACATAGATGGAATTTAAAGCCACATGAATAGATAAGATTACCAAGAGAAGGAATGTAAGTACAGACAAGAAGACAGTCAAAGACTGAGTCCTGGGACACTCAAAAATTAAGAGATTTAAAAGTTAGAGGAACCAGTTCACAGGACTGGGGAGTAACACACGTAATGGGAGGAAAGAAAAAGAGAGTGAATTCTGGAATCCCAGGGATGCAAGTGTAGTAAGGAGAAGAGGGTGACAACTGCATCAAGTGCTACGGTAGATCAAATGAGATTCAAGCTATGAATTGCCATGACAAGTTAGTGTTATTAAATAAATGGCA
>NW_007883317.1:0-551 GCF_000696425.1 Galeopterus variegatus
AGTACAATTTGCCACATCTAAAACATTTTTCCTAACACTGCCATCAAATGTTAAAGTCTAAAAATTTTCATAATGTTGACATCAAAGATGGCCTTTCTACTCATATACCTTGATATTTGTATGATGGCTAACCCCACAGGAAAAGAAACATTCTGTTGACAAGAGAAAAAAAACAGGAGACATTTTGCTTATAGATAAGATTTGCATAGGTTAGAGAGCTGTGATAAAGATTTTTTTGTGCGAATAAGTAAATGTTCTTGTAAAATAATAGTGTCATTTATTGGCAAATGCTTCGTAATAAATATGGGAAGAATTTCTATCTATAATTTATGTTAACTGATAAAATATTTTCGTGCTCTTTTAAGGAGAGCTGGAACATCCTAATATTTTTAAGAATTTATTTATCTTGTGCACAATGCTTCTCAGATCATTGTCACATATATATTCCCATTTAAATCTTACAAGTACTACATGAACTGAGCAGGGGAAGTGTTTTTATTTTTCTTCTATTACAGATCAAAAAAATATATATGATGCTCAGAGAAGTTGAA
>NW_007883318.1:0-551 GCF_000696425.1 Galeopterus variegatus
AGAAAGAAGAATGGGCAGGCTCTGCAGCCTCAACTATCCTCTGAGAAGAGAGGGCATAGGAAGCCCTCCTAGGCTTTCAGAACTAAATGCTCCACTCAGAGAAGCCCTGCCTCTGGCAGTTGACATCTACTTGTACACTATTAACAACGTGATGCTGTATTTTCACACACGGCTAGGGAAACCCTGAAATGGAGAAGGGACATGTGTTCCAGACACCAATATCCCACCCCAAATAGAAATAGAGAGTATGTGGGATAGAATTCACCATCCTCACAAGCATTTCAAGAGTACCTGACCCATGCCAGGTACTGTGGAAAAGATGGTGACACTAATCCAAACAATCTGAGAGGGCACTTGGGCCAGAGCAGAGCAGTTTTTCTGGTTACTCTTTCCACTTCTGTTCTGATTAAATCATTTATGATGAGCACTTATGGCTTCCACATTAAAAAGGGGGCAATTGAGAGAAAACAGAGGCATTAAGCCTGAGTTGGCAGCAGTGGAGAGGAACCAAGGCAGAGCAACCACCCCTTCCTTCCTTTTCCTTTGAGTCC
>NW_007883319.1:0-551 GCF_000696425.1 Galeopterus variegatus
GAGTCAGAAGGACAGCAATGGCTCCATCTTTCCTTGCTCTCGCTTCCTCCATGATTAATGGTGGACTTAATTGACGAGCAGAAAGAGATTACCCGGGGCAGCGGCTCTCAGCTCACACTCTGCATCGGAGTCACCTGGGGGTATTTTATAAGGCACAGATGCCCTGGGCTCACCCCAGAGATTAGAATTCAGTTGTTCTGGCATGGGATCCAAATAACTCGTATTGTTCAAAAGTTCCCTAGAAGGTTCTAATCCTGTAGCTAGGTTGAAAACCATTAATGTGGTCCATCCTACTTGACAGATGGGAAAACTGAAAACCAGAAAGACCAACTGATTTGCCTCTGGTCATGCAGTTGACTTCAGAGGTGGGGCTAGACTTCACTTCTCTGGGTTATCTCTGGATTCCTCATTCAAAGCTCTAACCAGCCCACCCACTGAGCCTTTACTGTATGCACACAGGGATACACCAACACACACAGCTGTGTGTGTATGTGTGTGTGTGTGTGTGTGTGTGTGTGTGTGTGTGTGAGAGAGGGAGAGGGAGAGAGAGA
>NW_007883320.1:0-551 GCF_000696425.1 Galeopterus variegatus
CCAGTGATGTGTGAATGTGACACCCAAGGATGCTGCGCATCACCTGGGCAGGGTGGGTGGACACCTCCTTGGGGCCCCTTGAACATACTACACATAGTCAGGAATTCTTCAGGGACCCTATCCCCCAAATCAGAGCCTCCTCCAAGAAAGCCACAGGACACTTACTGGAACAAATGGATATTCTTTGTGGACAGATGATTGTGTGGGCTGAGAAAGGTTGTTCTCATCTCTGGCACACTACTTGGTTAAAGAGTAGCTTAGGTGCTGAATGGGAGTCCAAATTGCATGGCATTTAGCAAATATTTAGTGAGGAGAAAAAAAGAAGGAGGGGAGACTTTGGGAAGAGCTACTCAGAGTGTGTTCCCTGGCGCATTTGCTTCAGAATCACCTGCCCATATTCTGAGCCTGTCTGTCTGGGGAGGCTTCCAGGAATATGCATTTTAATAAACTACCCAAGCAATTCTTAATGCAGAGTAAAAGTCAAAAATCGAATGCATAGATGGTTGTTGTATCTGGCATGCTTGTCATTTATGAGCAACTTCTATCGAGGA
>NW_007883321.1:0-551 GCF_000696425.1 Galeopterus variegatus
GGGTCAGGTTCTTTCACATACACCATCTCATTTTATTCTTATTACAATCATATGAGTTAGACAGGTTACAAACAAAGTCAATTTACAACTCCACACGGCTCCAAGTTTTGTTTTGTTTTTCATCACAGCTGACTGGTATAAGAATTTGAAAACTTCATGTTTTGAAAGTGTTAGCGTGTTAGTTGAACCCCAATCTGTCAACTCTAAAACTCATTATTTGGTAACAACCTAGGCTGTTCTCTTAGGGATAACTGCTGAGAAAGTTTTTGATACTAGCAGAACAAATAGACTAGGCTTTTAGGAGTTGTTTTAGAATCAGCGAGGTTTAGGTGTGTAGGTTTATAGACTTCTATAATATAAAGGCCCTGAGATAATAGTAATGAACTTAATGGCTTTTATCTGACGTTCTAGATTGGGAGTATAATTAGAGAATCAAAATTCCACATTACGGAACTTTAAAGAGCATATATTATTCAGGCCAACAAAGAAGGGTGTATGTGTGTGTGTGTGTGTGTGTGTGTGTGTGTGTGTGTGTGTGTGTGTGTGTGTGT
>NW_007883322.1:0-551 GCF_000696425.1 Galeopterus variegatus
CTCAGCCAGTGAGCGGGAACTGGTCTGTATGTGGGATCCGAACCCTCGGCAGGAGCACCACTGCGCTCCCAAGCGGCACACTGTAGCAGTGCGCCACCGGGCCGGCCCCCAATCCTGATCTTTTAATGAGGATTTTATTTCAGTGGTCAGTGTGGAAATTATCTTATTGGGAAGAAAATTTTCTCTAGGGGGTGTTCTGCTATTCACTTGTGGAATATGGTGTAGTCTTCTCATTTTCTATCTTTCCATAGAGTAAACCAGGAAACAGATCATGATTCCTGTTATTGTCTCAGAAAATACACTCATCTCCAGTCCCTCAACAGAGTACCTAGCAAGGGCCAGGCACAGATCATGCACTCAACAGATATTTGTCAAATTGGACGACATTGAGTCTCTGCCCTGTATTCCATCATCATGTGATGCTATCCAACTTGCTAGGTAAGGTCTTGGCAACTCGGAGATAGCTTTGGCCTATTAGGAGGCACCACAAAGATTGAAAGTATCCTAGGCTTGGAGAAATCACAGTTTATCCATTTCCAATGTTGGCCCAT
>NW_007883323.1:0-551 GCF_000696425.1 Galeopterus variegatus
GGTAGCTGGCTGATGTGGAGATCCAAACCCATGACCTTGGTGTTATAAGGCTGTACTCTAAACAGCTGAGCTAATCGGCCAGCCCCAGACACCTAAACAATGAAGTGCTATGTGGCTATAAAAAAAGGATGGTAAAAAACTAGATAACCTGATGTATAAAGAAGTTTGGGGAAGGGAGTGGGATTTAGAATCAGGAGTTGAGTAGACATTTTCTCAAAGAAGATATACAAATGGCCAGCAAGCACGTGAAAAGATGCTCGATCATTAGGGAAATGCAAATAAAACCACAATGAGATACCACTTCATACCAGTTAGCATGGCTATTATTTATTTATTTATTTATTTTTCTTTTTGTCTTTTATTATTTAAAAAATAAACAGAAAACAGCAAGTGTTGGTGATGATTTGGAGAAATTATTGGAACCCTTGTGGAAATGTAAAATGATGCAGCCCCTGTGAAAACGGTTTGGTGATTCCTCAAAAAATTAAACGTGGGGGCCGGCCTGTGGCTCACTCGGTAGAGTGCGGTGCTGATAACACCAAGGCCACGGG
>NW_007883324.1:0-551 GCF_000696425.1 Galeopterus variegatus
GTCAATTACACACCTTCTGTAGTGAATGTTTTTGAGCCTCCTGGCTCACCTCTGATTTCAAGTGCAGAGCCAGTGGAAAATTCCTCGGGAGCTCAGAATCAGTCCTACAGCATCTCTGCCACCTCAAGCCACGTCCATGTGTCTTTCAGCTTTCTTCCCATCTGCCCATGGCCTTTTCTTTGTTTGTTTGTTTGTTTGGGTTGTTTTTAGAATGATGAGCCATGGGACTTTTTTGAAGTCACATTTGCTGGCTTGGACCGGCAGCCAACGCATTTTGGAAACATAAGGAGTTAATGTTGCCATAGGCAGTACACCTAGATAAGTACCCCAGCCTCATGCTGCATAAGTTGCAGTGGAATCAAGTCTTCATTAACCACAGTAGCTTCTCCTCATTTCTCATTCTTGCTTCCTGAGACCACTTCCTGATAACTACCTGCACTCAAGTCCTTGCCTCAGATTCTTCTATTAAGACAATCCAAAATAAGACACTTTTTAAAAATTGTGTTGAAAACAAATAATTATAAACCACCTGTTACAAAAGGATTTATTGC
>NW_007883325.1:0-551 GCF_000696425.1 Galeopterus variegatus
CTATTCAAAGAATTTAGTAAATCACAGTTATCTAAATAAATTTGACTCCCAGGTTCTCAGACTGAAAATGCAAAAACTCAATACCACTTTAAATATTGCTTTTGGTATTACATAAGCTGCCTTTTATTTTCAATGCATGTGTGCCCATGCTAGGTTCCAAAGTCCAGGGTAGGAAGGGACAAGAAGTCCCTCACCCAGAATCTTCTTGTGACTTCCTTCTACTGAGCATCCCTGATGTTTGAGAAATCAGCTTCCCAGTTCCCTCTGCATTGGAGACAGCATGATCCACCCTCTATATTATGGCTGGGGCAGGTAGAATGAACCCCCAAAGATAGGTGTCCACACCCTCATCCCAGGAACATGTGAATATATTACAGTACTAGCAAAAGGGACTGCAGAGGTAATTAAGGTTATAGACTTTAAAACAGGGAGATTATCCTGGACGATCCAGCAGGCCCAGTCTAATCATATGAGCCCATAAAAGCAGGGAACTTTCTTTGGCTGTGGTCAGAGAGCCAAAGCAAAAAGGATAAATCAGAGAGATCTGATGT
>NW_007883326.1:0-551 GCF_000696425.1 Galeopterus variegatus
TTTTTTTTTTTCCTTTTTTTGCTTGGTGTTTTGTGAGCTTTTTTGTTTGGTCATAATTTTGGAAAATGTTTGATAATAATTTTTTCAAATATTTCTTTTCTTCTGTTTCTTTTTTTCTCCTTCTTGTATCCCAGGCATGCATATGTTATGTCGTTTGGTATTCTTCCACCACTTTGGATGCTTTGCCCTTTTATTTTTCTTCTGTTACTTCTTTGTGTTTCTATAGTGTAATTTCTATGGACTGATATTCAATTTTACTGATTCTTTTCTTACCCTTTCCAAGTCTAATGACCCTGTAAAATGCATTCTTCATCTCTACTATAGTGTTTTGTGCTTATAGAATTTCCTTTTGGCTCCTTCTTAGAGTTTTTTTCTCTTCACTTACATTACCCATCTTCTTCGGGTTCTTTGATGTTGAATCCTTTTCCTTAGAGCCCTTAACAGACAGCTACTTTAAATTCTATTTTTTTAAATTCTCTGTATTTCTAACATCTGTGTCATATTTGAGTCTGGATGTGTTGGTTGCTTAATCTCCTGATGGATTTTTTTCC
>NW_007883327.1:0-551 GCF_000696425.1 Galeopterus variegatus
AAATATATTTTCAGACCACAATGGAATAAAATTATAAACAAAAAATAAATGAAACTTTGGAAACTATAAAAATTCATGTAAATTAAACAATAAGCTCCTGAACAACCAATGGATCACATATGAAAGAAGACAGGAAATCAAAATATTCCTTAAAACAAACAAAAGTACAAACACAACTTACCAAAACCTATGGAATACCACAAAAGCAGTACTAAGAGGGAAGTTTGTTGCAATAAGAGCTTGCATGAAAAGAATGGAAAGACTTCAAATAAGTAATCTAATGTTAAGTCTCATAGAACTAGAGAAACAAGAACAATTTAATCCCAAAACTAGTTGATGGAAAGAAATAATTAAGATTAGAGCAGAACTAAATGAAATAGAGATCAAAAGAATGATGCAAAAAATTAATGAAAAAGTTGGCTTTTTGAGAAGATGAGCAAAATAGACAAACCATTGGTCAGACTAACTAAAAAAAGGAGAGAGAAGACTCAAATAACCAAAATCAGAAATTGAAAAGGAGACGTTACAACTCGTACCACAGTAATACAATA
>NW_007883328.1:0-551 GCF_000696425.1 Galeopterus variegatus
CTGCATCAGGCATAAGCAGGGCACAGTGTAACTTCAGGCCTCATCCTTTAGCCTGAGACCCGTGAGTGGCAGCTACCTGGAGGTGGCATTTGAGGACACCAAAACCCTAAAACCAGACACGCCTTGAGTCAGCTGCACTGGAACAAGCAGGAGTTGCAGGAACCCCAGTCCAGGCCAATTCTTGCCACCCAGAGAGGTATGAGAGCCGCTGGGCCCACGCACCCTGAGTCAGCTATGCCAGAACAGGCAGGAGCCATGGGACCCCAAATTCAGGCCAGTTCCTGCCGCTGAGAGAGGCCCAAGAACCCCTGGGCCCACATGCCCCAAGCCAGCCATGCCGGAACAGGCAGGTGCTGTGAGACCCCCGGCCCAGGCTAATCTCCACTGCCCAGAATTGGCAGTTCCTTCAAGATCCAGGCCAGACATCAGCGTGGAATGAGTGGACCATAATAGCCCCTGCCACAATGACTAAACAGCAAAGGAAATATACCAGAAATATGAAAAATCAAGAAAGTATATCACCATCAAAGGAAAATGACAACTCGCCAGCT
>NW_007883329.1:0-551 GCF_000696425.1 Galeopterus variegatus
GAGATGTTCTATAAGCAAACTCTTCAAATATGTTAAGGTCGTGAAAGATAGCAAAAGACTGAGGAACTTCACAGACTGGAGAAGACTAAGGAGACGTGACAAATTAATGCAGTGTGGAGCCTGTTAATTTCTTATGCAGGGTATTTTCACTATTTTTTTTAGTGCTGTCTTCCTTTAGGTCATGCTTTCAGTGCTGTTGTTTCCACAACTGCAAGGTCCGGTCAAAGCATATCCCTAATCAAAGATAATTCTCTCTCTAAGAGGAATTTTGGTACTAGCTCTTTAAAATAGAAGACCGGTGTTGCTACACAAGTGAAAACTAGTAATACAAGCAATTTTGGGAATGTTTTTGATACCAGATTTCTTGAGACCACCCATATGTAAATATAAGTACAACAACTTCATCCTCCAAATGAGTCAAGTTGTCAGAATTACAAGAGAAATCTCCTTAGAAGATGGTATCCCTCAAATGTATCACTTACAGCACTGAGCTTGATAAGTAATTGTGGTGTAATAGTAGGGTATATTATTTTTGTGAAGAAAGGTGCTTG
>NW_007883330.1:0-551 GCF_000696425.1 Galeopterus variegatus
AAGAAAGAATGCATATTTTAAATACATGCACTTTTCTTTTCTTTCTTTCTTTCTTTTTTTTTATAGCAGCTGGGCAGTACAGGGATTGAACCCTGACCTTGGTGTTATCACTTCACATTTTAACCAACTGAGCTAACTGGCCAGCCCAGAATGTATATTTTAAAAAGTCAATAAATATATATTTTGAAACTTCAAGTTTTACAACAGCTCTTAAAGTCCCGAATGAAGTAATTTCACTGTCTTCCAATCATTTCAAGTAGTTGAGGACTAACTATGTGCTAAACGTTTTATCTGGAGAATGAAGTAGATACTACAGGGTATGTGCTCTCAAGAGGCTATGAGACATTGAACAAGACTAAAATGTAAGGAGAAGGGGGTCGATAAAGGAAGCAACATTTTCTGAGAGCCCACTATCGGAAAAGGATTATTCCAAAGTCCTTAGATTTTATTACCTTTTTAAAAATGCACATATTGAGGAGAAACTTTATGCCCATTTTTCAGAAAAAAAAATAAGGATGAGAGATATTCAGTAACTCATATAAAGCAAGGTA
>NW_007883331.1:0-551 GCF_000696425.1 Galeopterus variegatus
AAAAAAACCCTCCTTTTATCATGAATTCCCACAGCAATGCTACAACTAGCTACCCATTTCTCAGCTCCTCATTTACATCCACACTTTTCAAAGTCATCTATGAGCATTTTGTACAACTCCTTTTCTTTCTGTCTCCCTCAAACCCGTTCTACTCAAATATTCATTGCACCTCTGAAACTGCCCTTGTCAGATCCCAATGAGCTTCTTGCTGTGAAGTCCAATGGTAATTGGATTTAACAAGCTTCCCTCAGTCTCGTATTTTGATTCCTCCTATTTTCTTTGACTTATTGTTGGAGTGTCCCAGTGGCCATTATTTGGAACTCTTCTCTTTTCCATCTATATTTACTTCCCTGGGGTTCACATCCATTGTCATGGCTTTAAAGGTCATCTATATGCCAGTTGATATTCAAATTGATATTTCTAGCCTGAACTTCCTCCCTGAACTCCAGACTTGTATATTCAAATACCCCTTTGTTGCCTCCATTCGGATTTATAACAGATGTTTGAAATAACCCACTAAAATTGAACTTTTTATCTTTACCCCAAAGCTG
>NW_007883332.1:0-551 GCF_000696425.1 Galeopterus variegatus
GGGACCTGGATTGTCCTTAAACTGTTCACAGAATGCACACATGTAATCAACCCTCCGACTGCTCCTCGTTGGGCAGCTCGCTAGGAGACATTTCTAAGAGGGAAGCCATCAGAGTGGAATAACAGATGTTATACAGAGACATCAGGAGACCAATTCCTGGGTAGAGTGGGAGGTTGGGGAGTGGGTCCCCTGCACCTTCCATCCCAGTGTCAGCCCTGGGCTCAAACCTAACATTCAAGATGTCTTCCCCCCTGCTTGGGTCCTTTGGCTCTTGAGGGGAACAATTTCCTAGGGGATGACTAGCGACACTGCCCCTAGACCGGGTACCCCCAGGGAAGATGGAGAACTGAGGGTTACTGGGTCCCTGGACATTTGGGGCTTCCCCCTGGGACTTGCTGTTGGCTTCTTTCTTGGCGTTAATGTGTTGGATTCGCAGGGAATGTCTCGTAGGTACCAGCTTCATTCTCTTTGCGGTTGGTGCACAGGTTGGTGGCAGAGCAGTGTTTCTGACATCACCTTTTTTGTGGATGTTCTCAAGGAGCCCAGGCTGG
>NW_007883333.1:0-551 GCF_000696425.1 Galeopterus variegatus
ATATTGAGTCCTGTACATTTCAATATCAATAAGAAAATAAATCTCAGAAGTTCTCATTGCACAAAAAGTCAAATATTTAAGGTGGTGGATAGGTTAATTAGCTTGATTTAATCATTCCACATCGCATTAAAAATCATAACATCACTTTGACTATTTGTCAACATATTAAAAAAACAAAGAAACAAAAACTTAAACATTATAAATAACTCCTTGAATGAAGCCACAGTGCAACTCACTTACACAGAGGAGATTTGAACACATATGTACAGAAGGCTATCCTTACAGGAGTTCTGTAAGAGTGCTGAAGAATAGTACCAAAGTAAAAAGGTGTGCCTAATGTTTTTGGGTAGACCATTAGATATAACACTATCAATTCTTTACATTAATGGGCATTAAAAAAGGGCATTCATCATTAAAAATATTTAGTTTTAGAAAGATAACTCAGAAACAAATAACCATCACATTTCTAAACTACAGAGTCTATGATTGTTATTCAAAGGGACAGTATTTTACATTGTTAGAACTGAATTGAGTTCATACTTATATATAGA
>NW_007883334.1:0-551 GCF_000696425.1 Galeopterus variegatus
TGTTGATGAACCAGGAAAAGGGCCCACACCAGACACCAATCTGGTGGTGACTTGACTTGATGTTGGACTTTCCAGCCCCCAGAACTGTGAAAAATAAATAAGAAATAACTTAACAGAGAAAAAGCACATGATTTGATTAAAAAATGGGCAACTGACCAGAATAGACATTTCTCAAAAGAAGACATACAAATGGCCAACAGGTATATAAAAAAATGTTCAACATCCCTAATCCTAGGAAATGCAAATGAAAACCATAAGGAGTTAGAAAGGCTATTATCAAAAAGACTAAACATAACAAATGCTGGTGAGGATCTTTTATACACTGTTGATGGGAATGTAAATTAGTATAGCCATTATGAACAACGGTATGGAGGTTCCTCAAAAAACAACAAAATAATAAAACTATCAGGTGATCCAGCAACTGCACTGCTGAGTATTTAATCTAAAGAAAAGGAAATATATTGGAAGAGTTATCTGCACCCCCCATGTTTGCTGCAGCACTATTCACAGTGGCCAAGATATCAAATCAACCTAAGTGTGCATTGACAGAC
>NW_007883335.1:0-551 GCF_000696425.1 Galeopterus variegatus
CTCACAAGACCAGGTTCTCATCTCCATGAGAACAGAGGCAAACCATTTTCCACTGAGAGCCAAGGCTCACCCCTGCACGACAGTACTGGCCACTCCTCCCAGCTTTCTGCATAGGCCAGCACACCCTGGCGAGCTGTGGACCTGGGTGGAGGCTGCTTCTCTCACCCAGATGCCACTGCTTCTCCCCAGCCTGGTCAAAATGCATCTCTGTGACTGCTTTGATATTTCCATGCTCTACACACCTAATTGAGTTCACATCGTGGGGCCACCTCTGAGGACTCACCAGGTGAGCCCAAAGAGTCCTCAAGTGAGAGCGTCAATTGGAGAGAACCACACCCAGCTCCACCCCCGGAGAAACCAGTTGAATGGATGCTCAGAGCCAGTCTCCTGTGTCCTGCTTCACTTTCCCACATAAGTAGCCCAGAGGTCCAAAGAGGAGGAGGCAGAGAAGGTGCCATCACAGAGGAAGGAGAACCAGGAAAGCAAGGTTGGACAGCTGCCAGGGAGGCAAGTGCCGAGTCAATGCTGCAGAACGGGTGCATCTGTCAGAA
>NW_007883336.1:0-551 GCF_000696425.1 Galeopterus variegatus
ATATTGAGGTTAATAACTTTATCCACAAAAATCCAATGCAATGGCAATACAATACATATGCTTTTATATCCAGTAGCTGTACAGTTGACTGGTAGTACAAGCACAACACTGACTAAAGGGAGAAGGTAATATTTATGCTTTTCCAATCTGGTAATTATAATAAAACGTTACAACACAAAATGTGTGATCTCAAAATTATATCTTTGGATCCCAGAATAAAGTTGTTTCTGGAAAGTCGTATGATTACATCATAGTATTTTAGAACCTGAAAGTACCTTAAAAATCATATTATCCAAACTGTGTAAAAGTACCTTAAAGATCATATTATCCAAACTGTGTGTTTAATAATATTATTTATCTATAAATAACATTGGAGGGAAATATTAAAATATTATTAACGATTATAAAGAGAAGTTAAGGTTCTTTCCTATCCCAGTGGCAAAGACAGTTTCTTGGATATTCTAGAATTTTTCTATACACAAGGGCACACTTAACCCACTTGACAACCTCAATACAAGAAGGAAGCTATAAAATTGTGATGGCTTCCAACA
>NW_007883337.1:0-551 GCF_000696425.1 Galeopterus variegatus
TTATTTTTTTTCAATGGTCTCAGATACTGTATATATTAAATACCCGCAACCCACAAGAAAACAACAACAACAAAAAAAATAAGACGATGAGTAAGTGTCATTGAGATTTGAATGATCCTTCCTACAGCATCTAAGACCATTTCCTAAATCAGGCAAAAACATTTCTAACGTAACTCCCTTACGTGAGAAAAAACATGGGCTGGGGTGGTCAGAGGAATAAGTCACCATTATGTACATATGGGAATCATTTCTTCCCCTGAGTTTCAAGATAAGGTAACTCATAAACTGAAGATCTAGCAACTTCCATGCTAAAACTTTGAAAACATTCAGAGTTATGCACTGAATAATGACATTTCGGTCAACAATGGACTGCATATGTGATGCTGGTCCAATAGCTATACCATCTAGGTTTGTGTAAGCACACTGTGTGGTGTTTACACAACCATGAAATCTAACGACGCATTTCTCAGGCTGTATCCCCATCGTTAGACGACACATGACTGTCCCTCGCTAAGCTCTCAGGCCATGTTGTTCACAGCAGCTCTGAACCT
>NW_007883338.1:0-551 GCF_000696425.1 Galeopterus variegatus
TGACTTCCTTGAGGCCATTTGAAGCAAAAGCCTTGGATGGAAATGCAATGCTCCTACAGGAATCTGATTTTGCAGTAGGGATGGTTCCCACTGTCTGGCCAAAGGCACTTAAGGAGGCAGACACCTGAGACAGGCTTGGGGCCACTGTACAGCTTTTGCTGTTGTTACTTCCTTATCCACTTGAATTCGTCTCTTTGGTGATCTTTTAAACCGCAGGAAGACTCATTCAATACACACCAACACCCTAAGTTTTTCCACCTGGTTCTGCCAGAGTCACGTGCTCTGTTGGCATGAAGCCTGCCTTCTGAGATGTTGCCAGTGCTGGTTTTACCAAATGTTACTCCATGCCATACCAAGTAGCCCCAAATTTCTAGTAAGCAAAATCTGTGTCTTGGCCACCCAATGCCAACAGTGAAGCACGTGACTCATATTTCATGTCTTATTATAGTAGCACGCCATGTCCAAATTCCAAATTCTGTATTTGTGAGGATACCTGCTCAGCTGCTCTGCAAGAGCTACAATAACAGTGTATTAAACAAAATAGTTGAGTC
>NW_007883339.1:0-551 GCF_000696425.1 Galeopterus variegatus
TCTTTCCCTGGCTAACTCCAAAGCCAGGAGACACACTAGTTTGTTCAAGACTCTGGAATTACCAGGTGTAGTTTTGTATCCTGGATCTTACTACTTTGTATCTCCGAGATTTTGATCAAATACTAACTCTCTTCACCTCAGTTTCTTCATCTGTAAGTTGGATTAATTATGGTTTCCTTTTTGAATTGATGAGATTAAATCCTCTAATAAATACTGGCTCTTGTGAGGCCCCTGTTGTTCCTTAGTCTGTGCGCTATGGACAAGATGAACAAAGGCTTGGGCCAGAGGAAGGGGAAGAATGAGGTCGTAGTCAAAGTTGTTCTCTGGGTGAAGAGAGCAATAAAAGTGCAGAGGTCAAAGTTGTTCTCTGGGGGAAGAGAGCAATAAAAGTGCAGAGATGCTGCTGAGTTACAAGAAACAGAGTCCGACAGCCTTGCGATCCCTGTCTCTGGCCTCCTGCTCATCTGTAAACAAAGAAACTGGACTAAAGTGATGATCTCTGGCTGGTTAGTTTTTTCAGCTATGACATTGTCCAGTTGATAGAGCAACAA
>NW_007883340.1:0-551 GCF_000696425.1 Galeopterus variegatus
TGGCCAGGGGTATCAAAGTCCATTCGTTTTACCCTGATGTCTGGCTTGGATCCTGAAGGGAATGCTGCTTCTGGCCAGCAGGAACTAGCCTGGACTGGAAGTCCCACCTGCCTGCCTTTACTGGCTCATCTAGCTTCGGGCTTGGTGGTCTAGAGCCCCTCAGGTTGCTCACGGAGACAGGATGGACTGGGCCAGAAGTCCTGCCCTGCCAGCTTTCAGTGGCTCATCCTGCTTAGGGCTTGGGGGCCCAGAGCCTCTCATGTCACTCACAGAGATGGGACAGCCTGCGCCAGAAGTTCCGCCATGCCTGCCTTCACCAGGTCATCTGGCTCAGGGCTTGGGAGCACAAAGCCTTTCAGGTCACTCACGGAGATGGGACAGCCTGCACCAGAAGTACCGCCCTGGCTCCACCTGGATTATCCAGCCAGCAGGCTCAGTGCGTGTGGGCCCAGAAGCTTTAAAGTCTCTCTACGGAATGGGGAGCAACCTCAACTGGAGTCCCATGGCAGGCAGCTCCTGTCCGCTCCAGCACAGATTTCTGGTCCTCCGTT
>NW_007883341.1:0-551 GCF_000696425.1 Galeopterus variegatus
TTTCAGGGTGACGAAACATTCTGGAACTAGATAGTGGTGATGTTTGCACAGCATTGTGAATATACTAAATGCCACTGAATTGTACACTTTAGCCTGGGGGATTTGGTGTGATGTGAATTTTTACCTCCCCTCACCCACAAGAAAAAGTGGTCACAGATTTTTGCAGCTCCTTCCATTAAGAGTTTGGAATGTCAGCTGGCCTTATGTCAGGCTCTGACCAATTAAATATGGCAGAAGCAATATCATGTGACTTCGGTGCAAGTTCTGCAAAGGTCTTGCAGCTTCTGTTTTCACCCTGATGCACTCGTGAGTTCACCAAGGTGTGAAGAAAGACCATGTGATGAGAGATGAGTAGTGAGGCTCCTACCAGACTGCAGCTGCCAGGGACAGCCCGGCTGACAGCAGCAGCAGTCAAGCCCCATCAAGCCACAGAACTGTGAGAAATGAAAAGTCATTGTTGTTGTAAGCCACCTAGTTTTAGGTGGCTTGATATACAGAAACAGACAGCTAACACAAAGTATGCTGCTGTGCCCATTTACCATAGTTTATGT
>NW_007883342.1:0-551 GCF_000696425.1 Galeopterus variegatus
ATATAAAGCTCTCAGAATTCTCTGGTGAAGCACTGTTTGATCATAACAGCTTCTAGTTCAGGAAACATCAACTTCCCATTGCTTTTTGTGTCAAATTGATTTGTCTCCTTCCAGTGACCAAGGTCTGCCATATTACCAAGTTTCCTTTGACTGTCACGGTCACTCTGTTAGCTTACCCTCTGCTGTTACTTTGTGGTTCTTTCCAGCTTCCTAGGTTGGCAGACTCTCTTGTGCTCAGTTTGGGACACTGCTCAAAGCTGCTTTTTTCTGTTCTCTACACCTCTTGGGCATATGTACAATAGGAACATATCCCTATATGGTTTCAGACACAGAATATAGGCTAAAATAATGTTTTGTTAGATGAATGGATGAATATGATATTATCTGCTTGAGTAATCATTGCCAGTCTTGAGAGACTAAGAACCTAAAGGAGAGTTCCATCATCCATCATAGGGTGGACTAGATACCTTGAAATATCTTCTGCAAATCAAAACAAAAGATAACTGATGTCCTTTTAAATGCAGTGCTGAACTTACAAGAAACTAAGAGAA
>NW_007883343.1:0-551 GCF_000696425.1 Galeopterus variegatus
CAATTTGTTGAAGAGGGTTGGCTTTGCTGTTCAGTGTGCATGGTGGAGTTTTCAGGCAAATGAATGAGCAGAATCCATGGCTCCGAGGTTTTGATGAGATTTTTATCTAAAGCACATGTTCGGTCTACAGCTGGAAATTACATCCTTGGCAACTATTTACATTTATGATGAAAACTTGTAATGTTTGCGTATCATACATAGTGCTCCAGATTCTCTTAGGGACTATGGGAACCACAAATTTGAAGACCTCTGTCTTAACAGATGGTCTGAGTAGACTCTGACAAGTGAACACAGGCAAGAAGGGTACTCCGGGGGAGAAACAGCACGCATAAAGGCCTGGAAGCCTGTGGGAGAGGACAAAGGGCAGTCATCTGATCTGCTGGGAGCCCTGAAGTGCCACCCCTGAGGGCCTCAGGAGGGGGAGAAGGGTGAGGCTCAGGGAGAAAGGAGGCAGGGCCCAGAGGAGCCAGCAGGAGGAAAAGGAGAGAGGCCAGGAGCCTTTGGAGGAACAGGGGGTCGAGCAGGTGTAGAAGAAGAAAGCAAAGAAAGGG
>NW_007883344.1:0-551 GCF_000696425.1 Galeopterus variegatus
TAGTGTCCTATATTCCATCTCTAAACTCATCTTTACTCATCTTTCCACTATCATAACCTCAGGCCGGAACTGTGTATACATATCAAGACACGTGATGTTCCAAATACACTCACAGTTCTATTGCCTGTATTGTTGCCTAGACTAATTGCTTCCAGCACCTGGTTCTCTCATTCTTCATCTTACTGGACTCTGCAACTCATGAAGGAAAGTTTGGTCTCACTTCCCACAGTAAGAAGTGTCCAGAAGAGTCTAAATTTTTAATGGGGGTAAGGGTCTGCTTCTAGATTTTCAACATACTCTAGGGTTTTGCTACTCAAAGTTTATGTGCAGATCTGCAGCACTGGCATCATCTCAAAGTTTATTAGAAATACAGAATCTCAGGCCCTACGCCACACCTTCCACATCAGAATCTGTGTTTTTATGCAATACCCACGTAATTCTGATACATATTGAAGTTTGAGAAACACTGTGGTGGGAGAGACAGAGAGGCACCTGCTTCTCCAGATCCATGTGTTCCTTAAACATAATATGAACTGAGCAAAAATCCTAGG
>NW_007883345.1:0-551 GCF_000696425.1 Galeopterus variegatus
TCTTGATTTCTTTTTCTGCATGTTCACTTTTGGAGTATAGAAATGCTACTGATTTTTGTGTATTGATTTTGATTCCCGTGAGTTTGCTGAAGTAATTTATCAACTCTAAGAGTTTTTTTGTAGAGGATTTCAGCTGTTCAATAAATAGGATCATATCATCTGAAAACAGGGACAGTTTGACTTCATCTTTTCCAATCTGGATGCCCTTTATTTCCTTCTCTTCTCTGATTGCTCTCGCTAGTACTTCTAACACTGTGTTGAATAGGTGTGGTGAGAGTGGGCATCCTTGTCTAGTTCCTTTTCTTAAGGGAAAATCTTTCAGCTCTTCCCCATTCAGGATGATATTGGCAGTAGACTTATATATGGCTTTAATTGTGTCGAGATACTTTCCATCTATACCTAACTTGTAGAAAGTCTTTATCATGAACGAATGTTTAATTTTGTCAAATGCTTTTTCAGTGTTTGTAGAGATGATCATTGTCTTTTGTCGTTGCTTTTATTGATGTGGTGTATCACATTTATTGTTTTGTGTATGTGGAACCAAACTTGCA
>NW_007883346.1:0-551 GCF_000696425.1 Galeopterus variegatus
TCAATTATCTAAATTTATATGGGAAAAAAGATCAGGATAGTGGTTGCATTTCTGAAAACTCTGGGAAGGGGAATGAGAGAATGAATATTTTGAGGAGATTTAAAGGTCCTATATCTGATGAGACGTAAGTAAGTTTATCAGAATTCACTACATTATACACTTATGATCTGTGCATTTCACTATATGTGAACATTTTAAAAACATACTTCTTGAATGGTCTGTGAAAGGGGCAGAAATCTCTTTTTGAATGAAATGATGAGCATAGGTATGGAAATGAGATAGTCAAAATAACCATTTACCTATTGGGTTTGACTGATGCTCTCCACAGTAAGCTTGTATTATTAGAAAATTTATTTCAGTTATGCTCTTTCATCTGGCAATATTATAGACTGACTAGGATTTCTCCGTTTATTGGTTAAAGTGTTCTGGATAATTTCTCTTTCAGCTAAATACTAAGTCATTTAAAAATTGGCCTTCATATATTCTAGTTAATCAGAGAAATCCTGGTACCTTCTCCAGATGGGAATAATCTAAATATTTTCATTATGGGG
>NW_007883347.1:0-551 GCF_000696425.1 Galeopterus variegatus
CTTATCTTGTTCTCCACTCTCTAATCCATGTTCCCCTCACTCTCAGTTATCACTTCAGCAAATCTTGTTGACTTTTGACCTAAACATTTGTTCCATTCCTGAGATGTCTTGGTCATCGTACTCTCCTCAGTCTGGGTTGCTGCATGTGTACATTTACAGTTACGATTGGGCAGAGGCATACCAAGAGGCACCCAAGTAGGTCACCTGGGTTCCACATGTATTTCTCCTTGTCCCCAATGTGGAAAAGTAGCCTCATCTTCTCCTGCTAATCTTTTATCCCTTTTTGCTGGCTCCTGGGTGTGAAGAGCCAAAAGTGTCCTACTGCTACACATAGCTTGTAGTTTAGTAGATCTGTGCTCCGCCCCCTTGCAAGAGACAAAACTTTTTAAGATCAGAATCTCTAACTCTGCTCAGCCCAGGGTGTGGGAAGTGAAGCACAGAGTTCCCCAGTAGGTCATTGGGAGTGATTGTAAATGGGGCCATTCTTGCTTTCAACCCTTGGTTTCCAGATCCATGTAATCTTCCAAATAGAGACACAGTGCCATAGAGAC
>NW_007883348.1:0-551 GCF_000696425.1 Galeopterus variegatus
GCATGTTATCTTCACGGCAAAAGGCAGGAATGTAAGAATCCAAGCCCCTCTGTAAGAATACATTTCAAATCTCTACTTGCAATACATCTCATTGACCAAAAAAAGGTATATGTCCAAGTCCAAGATCTACGCTACAGAAAAATATGTTTTCCCTATAGACAGGAAGTGTATTTTCCATACAAATACAGGAAGTACTCTATTTTGCCATAGGCTTCCTTTCTGTTCATAAATAAATATTTATGTACTTCCTCTACTCATAATATTCTTACTTCCATCTCATGAGTCCCCAAAGTCTTATCAAATCACGGCATAGGCTTGCAATCTGGGTGGCATAGGCTTGAAATCTGGGATCTCATGATCTGTATCAAATATGGATGTGACTTCTCTTGATTCAGGGATCTTTGAACTAAGAAGGCAAGCTTTTATCTACCACCACTCCACACTTAACCAAATATATAATGGTGGACCAGAAACAGATTAACCTCAAAACACATTGTAATTTGAAAAGGGCAAGAATGGCAATCACATAGCACATAGTCACTGATCTACAG
>NW_007883349.1:0-551 GCF_000696425.1 Galeopterus variegatus
AAACTGAGAGTCATTTTTTAAAAAAATTTTAAAAGAATTTATTTTTCCTTATTTTTTAAAAATTTTATTTTATTTTATCAACCATACAACATGGTTGATTATTGTGGGCCATTACCAAATCCTCCCTCCCTCCTCCCGCTCCCCCTCACTCCCAACAAAGTCCTTTCTGTTCACTTCTTGTATCAACTTCAAGAAATTGTAATTGTGGTGTCTTCTTCCCTCCCACCAAGTTGTTTGTGTATTTATTTATTTATTTTTATCTCCCACAAAACTGTGAAAACGTGATATTTCTCTTTCTGTGCCTGACTTGTTTCACTTAATATAATTCTCTCTAGATCCATCCATGTTGTTGCAAATGGCAGTATTTCATTTTTTTGTATAGCAGAGTAGTATTCCATTGTGTAGATATACCACATTTTCCATATCCACTCATCTGACGATGGACATTTGGGCTCGTTCCAACTCTTAGCTATTATAAAGAGTGCTTCAGTGAACATTGGGGAACAGATATACCTTCAACTTGATGATTTCCATTCCTCTGGGTATATTCC
>NW_007883350.1:0-551 GCF_000696425.1 Galeopterus variegatus
CTCCGTCCACACCACCCTCCCAGCACTGTGATGTGTTCACTAACCTGGAAGTCTCTAAACTTGTTCAAGAGTTTTTATACCCCAATCTCCAGCCCCTCCCCCCCACTTCCCTACCTGGAGTCAGTGAGTAGGGCTGAAAGTTCCAACCCTCTGTCATTTGATCTTTCTGGTGATCAGCCCCATACTGAGGCTATCTTGGGGCTCTACCCTAAGTCATCTCATTAGCGTAAACTCAAGTGTGATCAAAAGGGGCTCACTATGGATGACAAAAGACACTCCTATCACTCGGGAAATTCCAAGGGTTTTAGGAGCTCTGTGATGGGAACTGGGGACAAAGATCAAATATACTTATTACAACCAAAAGTACTTTTTATCATAATGAATCATCCTAACAGTTTCAATGTCAGAGCCACAGAACAAGTGTCAAGTTATCCTGTTCCAGCGTAAGTCATGACCTCACAATGGGATCCTTCATGTGGGAATCTCCATCGACACCAGTCTGACATATATCTCCTCAGGAGACCAGGGGACAGATAAATACAATCTGCTTT
>NW_007883351.1:0-551 GCF_000696425.1 Galeopterus variegatus
AAAAAAAAAAAATCAAGAAAAAATTGTAAGAATTTATTTTCTTTAAAGTGGACGCACCAAAAAGTCTTATTTTAAAATATAGGTGTTATTTCCAGGGTCTCTGCCATATTTGAACAAAGAATATCAAAAATATTTATCCAAGATACAATAAAACTTTAAATAAACAAATAAAAACATTGATTTATCTCCCATCCTATATAATGATTTTTTTTAAGGCTGTGAAAACAGATATGGGAATTCTGCAGGAAGAAGTGTAGTTAAGATAACTGGGCAGTTACTGAAAACAAAATTCATGTCATAACCCAGCCTGAACCTGTCACTAGCTCACTCTATACTCTTAAGCAGTGTTCTTAAATTTTAAACATGGATAAAATGCACACACCACACAAGAGTTTTACTTCTACTGTATTTATTAATCTAGCTAATATGCTTCATATTTAAAAAAAGAGGGGACTGGCTGGTTAACTCGGTGCAGTGTTATAACACTAAAGTTAAGGGTTTAGATCCCTGTACTGGCCAGCTGCCAAGAAGAAAAAAAAAAAAACACAACA
>NW_007883352.1:0-551 GCF_000696425.1 Galeopterus variegatus
CTCCTGATGGTACCACCTATAAAGTAATCTTTCCAAACTTCAAAGTCTAATTATGAATTCACGAGAAACAGTGGGTCACAGGAGAATATTAAGAGGCATCACAGGAATACAATACAAATTCCAGATTGTAGCAAACTTACAGAACAAATAAGTTGGTTTCTTATTTTAAAAGTTTGCAGGATTTTTATGAAACAAGATTTTAAGAGACATTTTTTCATTCAATTACACATGTAAACATTATTTGGATTCTGTGTCAACCAAACCGAAACTTTTAAGAAAAAATCTGAACACTGGCTGAAACTTTAATGATATTAATGGATTATTAATTTAGTCATTAATTTCAGCATCGGGGCTATGTTTTTAAATGGTCTTTGTAGTGGATTGAATTATGTCCTTCCAAAACCCATTGAAGCTTGAATTGTGTCCCCCAAGTTCATGTATTAGACACTTGGCCCCCACTGTGACTAATAAGAGGGTGGGAAATCCTGTAACGGTAATTGAAAGGTGGAGTCTTGAAGAGGTGATTGGATTGTAGGACTGTGCAGTAGTGA
>NW_007883353.1:0-551 GCF_000696425.1 Galeopterus variegatus
TGTACTGCATTTCTACAAGATGTTCTTTTTAAAAAGTTCTATGAACTTGCTCTTTTTTGAAGGGTATAAATATCTATGATTCTTATTACAATAATTACTAGCCTGCTTATAAATACCCGTCTTGACAGATGGGAACAGTGATATGTATATATATTTTTTTCTATTAACTATGCGATGAATTCCATACCTGTTGATTGTTCCTATGCATATACTTTCTTAATTTTGATTCCCCTATCATTAGATGGCTCTTGCACTAGGAGCACACTCCTGACAGTGTCATCTACTCCTAGAGATGCAGCCAGAGTACTCTGTCTTCTGATGGGCTGGTGGGTAATAGTGTAAGAGAAAGAGAAGCTTTGCAAGGGTGAAGTAGTGAGGTAACTGGTTTCATAATCATTTACAGAATCCTGTACTTTCATCCTAGCATCACTGGGAACATGAATCTATTAAATGTTTCATACGATCTCAAAATCATCATGCCACCATGCTTAAAAACTTGTGTATCTGCATATGTGAGTGTGTGTACACACACACACATACACACAGCACTC
>NW_007883354.1:0-551 GCF_000696425.1 Galeopterus variegatus
CAGAAGCAAATGTGACCTTGCGGGTGTGGCCTTTGGGGCCAATTCAGGGCACTGTGTGTGTTCTTCTGTGTGTGACCTGTAGAGTAGGAACTGTGTTTTATCCTTGCACTTTCCCTTCCCATAAGTGCCAGAGGAGGCCGGAGAGTGCGGTGCTGATAACACCAAGGCCACGGGTTCAGATCCTATATAGGGATGGCCGGTTTGCTCACTGGCTGAGCGTGGTGCTGACAACACCAAGCTGAGCGTTGAGATCCCCTTACCGGTCATCTTTAAAAAGATAAATAAATAAATAAGTGCCAGAGGGATTCTGCCTATCAGCAAGAGCTGCGTGGAGAGATGTGCCACGGGGACGCATAAATCATTATGCAACCCATTTCCAGGGTGGCCCAACAGAAGCCGTGCGGTGTCCTGGGAGGGGAGGGGAAACCGTGGCTGGACGAGGGAAGGCAGGCAGCAGCACAGCAGCCCTGACAGGCCAGCAGAAAGTGCCGAGAGGAGCTGGCAGCTTGTGAGCGAGCATCACCAACTAAAGTCAGTCAGTCGTTGCTGCC
>NW_007883355.1:0-551 GCF_000696425.1 Galeopterus variegatus
AAGGTAGGGGTGGGTGTTGGAATCCGCTCCCTGCTGTTTTTCTGATTTGTTCCTAAGCTCATTAGATGCTCTGCACCACCTCCAGGGGATGAATCTCATCTTCAGACAATGTTAAACTCATTCTCTTGAGCAGAGGTGAAAATGCTATTCCCCCACTGGAGTTTTCAAAGGCAAACATTTCCTGCAGGAAATCAAACAATTCTAGGACTTGACAAGGTAGCTAAGTATATTCAGTTTAGCATGTAGCTGACAGTGGTAACCCCTGTATAACTCCATACACAGCCTCAGGCCCCTTCTGGAGATGACAAAGCCATTAGTTTTAAAAGCAAGGATAAGATCTTGGCAAACCATCACGCTGCAAACTCTGGCCTTGTCAAAACAGGACTGGACAATCTCATACAATGTAGACTGGCATCCAAGCAACTTAATTTCATGATTAGCACATATATAAATATATTTTGCTTTCTTCTGAAATTAACATACATGATAAGGCTCTGAATTCTGGGTTTCTGATTATTGCTGTTTGTGTTTGTGGTTATTGATTTTTTTTT
>NW_007883356.1:0-551 GCF_000696425.1 Galeopterus variegatus
AGTGAGAATAAATATTTGTATTTAATTTTATAACTTTAATTAGAAATCCTGATGCTTTTTCAGTGTCCAAAGAAATTGTTGTGACTTCTGTTATAAAACTTCTTTTGATATTCCATATTAATATCTTATATTTCAACTGAAAACATTAGATCAGTTACTCATTCCTTTCTTCAAAAGAAACCTGTTGAGTTCCTGCAAAGTGCTAAATATTCTTCTAGACATTGGGGATACCAAAATTAAAAGACACGGTTCTGCTATAGTGATCTTACATCCTTAAGCAAAATATTACATTTTATATACTAATATATTAGAAAGATAAATCAGAGTGCAGTGACAGTTAATTGTGTGGTTTGGGGCATTATATACAGGATTTAGAGAAAGTCTCTGTGAAATTACTATTTTATCTGAGATGTGAGAGATAGCAAGAATAGAAAAACACATTGAGGAAGATCATTCTAAACAATGGGATTAGCAAAGGAAAAGTACCGAGGATAGGAACATGCTTGGTATAATTCAGCAACAGGAAAAACTAAAAGAAAGAATGAGAGAAG
>NW_007883357.1:0-551 GCF_000696425.1 Galeopterus variegatus
GCCAAGGCCGCAGGTTCGGATCCTATATAGGGATGGCCCGTGCGCTCACTGGCTGAGCATGGTGTGGACCACCCCATGCCAAGGGTTGCAATCTCCTTACTGGTCAAAAAAAAAAAAAAAATAGTGGTCAGGCGTGTCGTTCTGAGGGCTTTTAAAGGAGAGGGGAGTCTGTCTCTGTGCTCCACCATTTTTGCAATGTGATACCCTGCCATCACTATCGCCACCACCAAAGATCTCACCAGCTATGTTCCCAGGACTTTGGACTTCCCAGCCTCAGAAAGTATAAGCAATAAATTTCTTTTTGTTTATGGATCAACCTGTTTTGAGTATTTTGTTATAAGCAATGGAAACGGACTAATGAAAGTGGTTGTACAAATTTACATTTGTGTACCATTTAATAGATGATGAAACTGAGGCACACGGAGGTTAGGTAGCATGTCCAAGGTCACAAGGCTAGCAGTGGTGGAGCTGGAGTTAGAATGTAGGCAGCATGGCTCTGGATTCTTGCTTTTCACCACTGTGCTAGGTCTCTCTCATCTTTAACCTGTACA
>NW_007883358.1:0-551 GCF_000696425.1 Galeopterus variegatus
AAACTTCTACAAATTCTATGCATAGCTTTTTTTATTTTATCTGTTTTCCATTTATGTCAAGATGAACTCATGGTGTCACTTTTAATATTCTCTCTTCCTTCTCCTTTTCACATTAACTTTTTACTGGATATTTTAAATTAAAAAATCATAATTGCATACATTTATGGGGTATGATGTGATATTTTATTATATGTATTCAACATAGAATGATGAAATCAAGTCAATGAACATATCCATTACCTCACCTTTCATTTTTTATAATGAGACATTTGAAATTTACTCTTTTTTATTATGAAATAATAATAATATTAATTATACATGTATATTATTTTTATGTATTATGTCTATACATATTAGTGTAATAATAATGTATGATATACTGAAATACACATTATTGTTGACTATAGTCACCCTGCTAATCTCAAACCTTATTCTTCTGTCTGTCTGAAATTTTGTACCCTTAGGTTAACAACTGTCCATTCCCTCCCTTCCTTACCCTGCAGCTCCTCGTAACCATCATTCATTCCTTTCTCTATTTCTATGAGTTCAAT
>NW_007883359.1:0-551 GCF_000696425.1 Galeopterus variegatus
GGTGTAGAACTTCCACATTCCCCTAGTTAGAGCAATACACAGGGCCAGCCTCGATTTAATACGGAAGGGAGTAAATACTAGAAGATGTAGTTTGTTGCAGTATTATTTTGGAGTTGTTGCATACTTTTTCCTGAAATAATAAAACTTTGTGTACTTTCCTATAGAAACACTAATACAATTTTAGATTAGGCAATTAGAGGCCTGAAGTTAAAGCTTAACTAACAATCACTAAGAACACCGTCCCTGATAAGAGAGAATCATATGCTCTTAAATGCAAAGACATAAAACAGAGTTTCCCAGGAATATTTTGTAACATATTGGTACTACAGGTTATATATGCTATTATGTGGAAAAGGAATTTGGAGGAAACTCTAGTTAAGAAGATTTTTTTAAGGCGAAATTTGTTAGACCTTTAATATGCAAAGTGGTACACAATATGTTTTGTTTTCTTAACTTATTCGAACATGAAACTTTTTATCTCAAAACATCTCCAGAAACTAAAGTTTCACCAAAACTCTATGAGAAAATGATTCTCAAAAGCATCATGCCCT
>NW_007883360.1:0-551 GCF_000696425.1 Galeopterus variegatus
TTTTTTAACCATGAATAATTTAGGCATTTCTCTCTCTTGTGGTAAAGAAATAGCTGAAGTTAAGCAATTCTTTTAATTTTCATTGTTTTATTCCTGCTAAAATCAAATAAAATTACATTTAACAGTTTTATTAAAATAACATAGATAGCATAATCCTGTTTTAATCACATTTATTTTCCATCTATCCATGCATTTATCTGTCTATGTGCATGAAGATCAGTCTAGAAGTCATCTAATTTTATGAATTATTTATGGGCATTACGATTCTTACATTTTTTGTTTTGGTTGTGTTTTTCTTACTTTTTTATGCTTTGTCACATTGTTTAAAAAGCTCACAACGAGCATGTGTAATTTTGAAAAACAAACTATGAGAACATTTTCTCAAAAATCAAAATAAAGAGCAGATGGAGGTTTTATGTAAGAACAAGTCTTGATAAATGCGTGGTTATGGGGAGCAAAGGAAAAAGAGAACTTAAAGTTACTGAGCTTCAGAGACTGGGTCCCCAGGACAATGACGGAACTGCAAACAGAGCAGGGAACCCAGCAGAGAA
>NW_007883361.1:0-551 GCF_000696425.1 Galeopterus variegatus
TTTTTTTTTTTTTTTTTCACATTCTAAACAGTAATTCTTATTCTGAGAACTTGGAACACTTGGGTAGTCAGAGAAATTGAGTGCAGTTTTTGTGAATAGATATTTATTTTCGGTTTTCTAAATAGTTTTCATAGTTTTAACTAGCTTTTTTACAGGAACTTGTGATTCAAAATAAAAAACTTAAAATGAACATGCTTTTTAAATCTAGCATAAGCCTAGTCATAACATAATTGTGATCAATATACATTTAAAATAACAATTATTATTTTTCAATTTTAGTTTTAGATTATTCAGAAGTCAGTGATTATAAGCAATTGCAGAACTCTCAGAGTGCTGACACAATGTCATATATCAGCTTACGTGTTCAAGACTGATGTTTCCTGCCATTCTTGCATTGTTTACTCTCACCTCACCCATTAGCTTATGTTTGTCTTGAAGTTTCACCTTCAGGCAATTTAAAAGATATCCTCTTCTAATTTTGTTTCCACATAAATGATTTGTTCTGGTCTTCATCACCTTTCTAGATTTTATTTCAATTCAACTTTCTCATA
>NW_007883362.1:0-551 GCF_000696425.1 Galeopterus variegatus
TTTCCTAAATTAGGTACACTTTTGGTAGTTAGTTCTATAGTTAATTTTCCTAATTTATCACTTAGAGTAGGGCAATTACGGTGATATGGAAATGAGTCAGGATTATTGTATCACCAGGAAATGATTGTAACTTTGTGTTTGCACCAGGAAAGTGTATTGAATTGCTTAAACTTCTGTGTTATGAAATACTGTAGTAATTTGTACCCAGCTCCAGTATGTATATTATCATGTTTCAAAAGGTGACTTCTTCACCCCTTTATCAGGCATTCTTAGGAGAAGATGTTCTTTTATCACTACCCTGATGGAGGTGATTAATGCTGACTTTAATTTAATTGAAAATGGTTGATCAATAAGGTCAATTTTTATGGATTTATTTCCATCATTTAATGTGGCAAATCATTAATTATCATTATCTAAATTAGCATGGATTGCCATGAAAAGTGAAAGGAGTAAAATGCTTTGTAGATTTCCTAGCGCATAGTACACATATAACTTTTTTGAATTCACATGCTTTTCAGCAAAGTTACTTTGTGCTGGGTTTCAATTCCCGT
>NW_007883363.1:0-551 GCF_000696425.1 Galeopterus variegatus
GAGAGTGGGATTGTAGGCCAGTCCACAGGCCCCGGGGTGCCCCGTGTCAAGGTAAGCAAATTGCACGTCTCAGTGAGGAGTCACACCAAACAGAGATGGCTGTCTTGCCCTCCCTAAGCCGGCCTTCTCCACCCCCACCCGAGAAAATGGAGGGAGCTTTGATGTGGGCGCCTAGCCTGATGTGGTGGGCAGGGGCCAGGTGGGCGGGGAGCAGTCGGGCTTCGCCCCACAAGTGGGCCTGGGCTGGGGGTGACTTACAGAGGTCGCAGATCTGGGGCGGTGTGGCGCGCTTCACTCTGCCTCTGTGGAGTCCTTTGCTGGCTTTCCTGGCTATTTTTAAGATGTCTGTTCCATCCTTCTGAATTCAAAAGGGTGAAGAAAAATCACTTCATGAGAAAATCTTCATAAGCCCCAAGGAAAGCCAAGTCTGACCCTGCCTGCCATCCGCTGCCCCACGGATGTCCTCCAACTCACACAGTTCCCTTGTTTCCCTTAAGGTCTTTATCTTTACTGTCTTCTCTGGAACAATAGTCTCTTATCGACCTCGGCAC
>NW_007883364.1:0-551 GCF_000696425.1 Galeopterus variegatus
TTTGAGTCAGTTCTGATATTATTTTTCAGAGAACTTGTCCATTTTATCTAAGTTGTTCGTTCGCAAAAATTTGCTCATAATGGTCCATTATTATACTTTTAAAGTCTGTGGAATCTGCAATGATAGCCTCATATTTGTAATATTGTTTGCTCCTGATATTGGTAATCTTTCTCCTCTTCTTTCTTGATCAATCTATGTAAAAAGAGTTCTAAATTTTGTTGATAATTTCAAAGAACCAAATTTGTAATATTTTCAATTTCCCTTGTGATTGATTATTTGATATGTCTATTATTTTGAAGTGTGTTGTTTAACTTTCAAATATTTGAAGGATTTCTTGATACTTATTATTGATTTCTAATTTAATTCCATTGTGGTCAAAGAAGACACTCCTTCTAACTTTTAAAATTGATTGAAACTTGTTTATGGTCCAGCATATGTCTTATCTTGATTAGTATACTATTCACACTTGAAAAGAATTTATATTCTGCATTTGTTGAGAAGAGTGTTCTATAAAAATCAATTCATTTAAGATAGTTGATAGTAAGCAAGTT
>NW_007883365.1:0-551 GCF_000696425.1 Galeopterus variegatus
TCTTCTATTTCCTAATTTGTAATTGGGATATAAGTATATAATTATACAACATATGTATATAGCAAAATAAGAATAATATAAGTCTACCACTCCCACTTGTAGTGATCCTTTCCATACTTCAGTATTTCCTGTAATTCAAAGTTGGTGTCCAGTTATGCAGAATTCTCAAGGATGTTTGCTGTAATTGTAACATAAGAAATCAATGCATAGCTTCCACTCAAGATGGTGGAATAGACGGTCCCTAGTGTCACTCTCTCTCACAAATCAACCAATTTACAACTACTAAAAAGCAATGACAGCCAAGCTGGGGACACTAGAGCTCAGGGGAAGAAGAGAGACCTACGGAGTGCATGAAGGCAGGAGAAGCCACAATGAGAGAAAGAAAGGATCACTCCTACCATTTCAAATCTTGCCCACTTCAAATCTGGCCCTAGGGAGTGCATGGAGCAAAAGCTGGCAAAAGCCATTGCTGTGCCCTTCATATGAAGTTGCATGGAGGTGGCAGGGGAGAAGAGGGCCTTGGTGGCTCCCAGGCTAGCATGAACACTAAC
>NW_007883366.1:0-551 GCF_000696425.1 Galeopterus variegatus
TTGGGTGGAATTTGACCAATGAGCATGCTCCAAAGATTCCAACTGAGTATTGTGCAAGACTATATTACATAACCTGTTACATAACTGAGAACCACCCCCTTAGTTGAATATTCATTAGATAGCATGAATATGTATAAATAGTTCAACTACAATAATAAATCCAGGAAGAAGGCAGGGTTGTTGCTCATCTCTCTGGGGACAGCCCACGCATTGCCCGTGAGGCATGCATTTCTTATACTTTGTGTTAAACTTGCCTTTAGCAGGTTGCTGTTCACTCTGGAGCCAGCCTGCACTTCGTAAAATGTGTATTAATTATTTTTATTTTGAACTTGCTGTGGCCGTCACTCAGTGTCTGGAGCCAGCCTGTGCTTTCCGTGTGAAGTCTCCATAGCTCTTTATATTAAACCTGTTTTCACTTCCTACTCTGACTCTGCTCTTGAATTCTTTCCTGTGTCAGAGTCAAGAACCTGGTAGAGGATGAGGTGGGTTGAAATTTTTCAAGTGGAACAAAAAGTATATAGATGGAAAGTAAGATATACACAAAATACGAA
>NW_007883367.1:0-551 GCF_000696425.1 Galeopterus variegatus
AAAATGTAAATAGATTAAATTCCCCTATATAGACACACATAAACTGAAAGTGAATGGACGATAAAAGATATTCCATGCAAATGAAAACTATAAAAGTACACCTGTAGCTACACTTAGACTTGATAGACCTCAAGCCAAGAATATAATACCTTTATCATTACATAATGAAGGTCATTATGTAATGATAAAGGTATTAATTTAACAACAAGGTATGACAATTCTATATATACACACTCTACAGTAGGGCACCCATACCTATAAAGCATATATCATTAGATCTAATAGGAGAGGTAGACTCTAATATAATATAATAATAACATAATCATTGGGGAATTTATTATCTCACTTTCAGCAATAAACAGATCGTACAGACAGAAAATCAACCACAAAATATTACAGTTAATCTCTACTCTGGGCCAATCAAATCTAGCAGCCATGTATAGTCAATTTCATCTACAAGTGCAAAATACAAATTCTTCTTAGCAGTACATGGAATATGCTCTAACTGATGATACATTAGGTCACAAATTAAGCCTCAGAAAATTCAAAAA
>NW_007883368.1:0-551 GCF_000696425.1 Galeopterus variegatus
TGGGGCCAAACCATATCCAAGTTCTGTCACTTGTTAACTTTGTGACATTGGACAAATTACCTAACCTCTGTGTGTTTCTTATTCTTTATCTCCATAGAACTCATAGTTTTTCTCTCCTTCCTTCTTTCCTTCCTTCCTTCCTTCCTTCCTTCCTTCCTTCCTTCCTTCCCTCCTTCCTTTCTGTTATCATTGGTTTTGGAGTATTCATTGAGATAATTTATCAAAAATTCTTAGAAGCATGCCTGGTACCTTTTAGTAGTTGTAGCTATTATTATGTTGTAGGGCAGAGGTCTTGCCAAAATTGTGTTTTTGCTTATCTGCTAATGCAGGAAAATGGCCTTTTGACTTCTCTCAGAGCTGGTTTCTTTTCTTCCCTGTGAAATGGGTGAGTGCCTCCATATGGTGTTGTGAGAGTTTAGTGACATCCTTTAAGTACATTCCTAACAGGGTAACTGTAGTTCCTGGGAAATGATTTTCAGTACTTCCTTTTCCATAGTTAAGTGACAAAATTCAGAGAGGTTTAATGAATTCCCAGACTTTATCTCACTAAT
>NW_007883369.1:0-551 GCF_000696425.1 Galeopterus variegatus
ACATATTTAAGAAGAGCAAAAGGAAAGTAGATAGGTATAAATGCATGTATATTGGTAGATGTGGTAGGAACTCCCTTCCATTTGCTTCTATTTTCTCAGCAAACTAAGAAGGTCATCAGCTTAGAATGAAAAGACGGCAGGTATGAAAATAGTCCATTAGCACTGTACTCAAATATTCTTAGCATTCATCATACTGTGCTATAATTATTTATGTACCTGTCTCTTTCTCCATTAAACCATAAAATAATTTAAGGTAAGGGAAATACTTTTTACTTTTGCACTACCGCATGTAACATAGTACTTTACAAATATATGTTAACTTGGGCCGGCCCGGTGGCGCACTTGGTAGAGTGCGGCGGCGCTCCCGCCGAGGGTTCGGATCCCATATAGAGACCGGTCCGCTCACTGGCTGAGCGCAGTGCCGGCGCGACACCGAGGGTTGCGATCCCGTTACCGGTCACAAAAAAAAGACAAAAAGGAAAACAAAAAGAAAAAAAACATATATATGTTAACTCACTGATCGAATAAATGAATGTTACAGATTCCTTTAA
>NW_007883370.1:0-551 GCF_000696425.1 Galeopterus variegatus
ATAATATATAATGAATAGGGAGAGAGAGGACAGATGCCATCAGCTAATGCAATATAAAAATGCTAGTTAATTGAATGTCTACTGCTCTGGGACCAGCCCGGACCAGCCACCAGGTAAATGGTAGTGGATAAATAAATGGAAAGTTTCTTGAAGGCACGATCTCTTTTATAACTAAATATACAGAAAGAAGAAAATAAAGTTGGAGGGAAGTTACTCTAGAGAGAATGCTGAGGGACAGCTTCGCTGAAGAACAGTCAGGTGAGACACAGGGTGAGGAGTCAGCATGCCATACTTGAGGAGAGCAATCCCACTGCTGACATTTTAGCATATTTCCTTCTAGTCGTTGATCCGTGTGTGCGTATGTATATGTTGCGGTTTAGAGCATCTTTTTATATGCCACTGTTCTCACTCACCATTATATCAAGAGCCATTTCTCATTTCATAATTTTCATAAATATTTTTAGTCGTTGTTTGATATTTTCTCATATAGCTCTCCTTAATTTGCCAAACTATTTAGAACATTCAGGTCATTTCCGTTTTTCCATTATTAT
>NW_007883371.1:0-551 GCF_000696425.1 Galeopterus variegatus
CTGGAGTACCTATATTAATACCAGACAAAATAGACTCTGAATAAAGAATAGTCAAGGCATAAAAAGGATGTGTCTTAAGCAATCAATTTATTAAGGAGATATAAGAATCCTAGGTTCATGCAATGATAAAAGACCTTTAAAATATATGAAGTAAAAAGCCACAGAACTGTAACAAGAAATAAACAAATCTACAACTGTAATCAGAAATGTCAATATCTCTCTCTCAGTTTAATGGAAGTAGATGGCAAATCTATCAACCAATATGAACTAATTGACAGTTGTGAAGCATTACACACAATAACAAAATACACATTCCTTTCAAACATACACAAGTTATTCACTCAAATACACCATATACCATACCATAAATGGAGGGTCAATAAATGTCAAAGGATATAAAGTATTTTATCTGACTATAAGAGAACTAAAATAGGATTCAAGTTTTTGAAAGTCTGGAAAACCCACAGTTATTATGAAAAAAAAAAACAAAACACCTATTTTAAAACAATTCAAGTCAAGAACTCATAAGGAAAATTAGAAATATTGTGAAC
>NW_007883372.1:0-551 GCF_000696425.1 Galeopterus variegatus
GAAAAAAAAAAAAAAAAAAAAAAAAAGATAGATACTGAGAGCCAAACCAGGACAAAGCATCAGAGGCGGTTAAAACAAAGAGCAGCTAATCTGAGAGGGCAGCTGGGAGTCCAGTGTTCTAACTTCTGAGACGGGTGCTATATTCCCACTTTTTAGTGCTTTCTACTGCAGATTTGCACAGGGGAGACTGTGGATGATTGGGCAGGCTATTACGTGGTGACTAACTGTGTATCCTGAGATGCCAGTCTTTTAGAAGAAAGGAAATATTCCACCACCACTCTACCTAACTTTGTCAACAGCGCATAGCTCTGAGAGCAGAAGCAAAGTACTAGTGAGTCCACAGGCAGGACTGGACAGAGTGAAATTGAGCTGATGCAACAGGGTTGCAGGCTTTTACATGTTGTTATTCTGAAAGCCAAAGCTGGAAAATAAACACAAGTCAGGAAATCTAAAACTCATATGAACTGTGATTATTGCTGTAGTCTTCTAACTGGTATCTCAGAATTCCTCAGAAGCTTATTTACATGTTGTAAACATCAATTATTCCTCCC
>NW_007883373.1:0-551 GCF_000696425.1 Galeopterus variegatus
AGGGATGTGAAAATCTCTACAACGAGAACTACAAACCACTGTTGAGAGAAATTAAAGAAGACACAGGAAGATGGAAAGATATCCCGTGCTCTTTTATTGGAAGAATTAACATTGTGAAAATGTCCATACTACACAAAGTGATCTACAAATTCAATGCAATCCCCACCAAAATTCAAATGACATTTTTGTCTGAATTGGAAAAAACTATCCTAAAATTTAAATGGAATAACAAAAGACGACAAATATCCAAAGCAATTCTTAACCAATAAAATAAAATAAAATAAAGCTGGAGGCATAACATGACCTCCCTTTAAACTATACTACAAAGCTATAATAACCAAAACAGCATGGTACTGGCATAAAAACAGACACACTGATCAATGGAGTAGAATAGAGAATCCAGAAACCAACCCACACACCTATAGCCATCTGATCTTTGACAAAGGCACCAAGCCTATCCACTGGGGAAGAGACTGCCTCTTCAGCAAACGGTTCTGGGATAACTGGATATCAATATGCAGGAGAATGAAACTAGACCCATACTTCTCACC
>NW_007883374.1:0-551 GCF_000696425.1 Galeopterus variegatus
TCCGTTGCCGGACACGGAAAAAAGACAAAAGACAAAAAAAAAAAAAAAAGAAAGAAAGTTTTCTTCTATGATATCTCTCAATGCATTTATGTCTTATATGTTCACTTTGCCAGAAACACTGATATGACTGTGTTGGATGGCCTTTATCTTCCATGTTCATCATTTTTCTTTCTAACGATTTATATTTATAAATCTTTCACATCTTCTTTCCATTTCCCTTAATTTACTCAAGCCTGTTTGTAAGCTCCTGAATCAGGTTATTGCAGCTTCTAAGGTGACTTCTCTTTCTACAGTAGCTTTATTGTTGCGTTTGGCTCCTTTCTTAAACATTGCCACCTCATTTTTTTCTCCTTTGGCCATCTTAGGCTCTTTTCCTTTAGCCCTTTATTTTTCTGTTTGTGTCTTTCTTTTCAAAGGGGCCATGTTCTTTTCAACTTCTCGGAGGGTTGAAAAAGCATTTATCTGAATTTTTCTTCTGTATTCTGAAGTCATTTTTCTTCTATAATTTTATGTCAGATATGAATTCCTCATCCGGTTTTCACTTTTTTTTT
>NW_007883375.1:0-551 GCF_000696425.1 Galeopterus variegatus
AGCACATCAATCTAAGTAAACTCATCAGACCAATCAAATCGATCTAAGTAAACTTATCAGACCAAGCGAATCGATCTAATTTAACTCATCAGACCAAGCTAATAGACATAAGTAAATTCATCACATCAAGCTCATCGATCTAAGGAAACTCATCAGACCAAGCTCATCAATCTAAGTAAACTCATTAGACCAAGCTCATTGATCTAAGTTAACTCCTCTGACCAAGCCGTTATATTAATGTAAACTCATCAGACCAAGTTTTTCGATCTAACTAAACACAACAGAGCAAGCTCATTGATCTAAGTTAACTCATCAGACCGAGCTCATCGATCTAAGTAAACTCAACTGAGCAAGCTCATCGATGTAAATAAATTCATCGTACCGAGCTCCTCAATCTAAGTAAACTCATCAGACAAAGCTCATCCATCAAAGTAAACTCACCAGACCAAGCTCATCGGTCTAAGTAAACTAATATGACCCAGCTAATCGTTCTAAGTAAACTCATCAGACCAAACAAATCGATCTAGGAAAACTAATCAGTCCAAGCTAAT
>NW_007883376.1:0-551 GCF_000696425.1 Galeopterus variegatus
CAGGTGCTCATTCCTGGAACCTGTGAGGGGTGTTACCTTTCATGGCCAAAGGCACTTTGCCGATGTAATTAACTTAAGGAAACTGACATGGAGAAATTATCCTGGACCATATGGGTAGGCCCTGTCTTTATCAGAGGGATGGAGGGAGGAAGATTTTAGACCACTAAGATTATGTTAATTTATTGCAGGAGTAATAAGAAATGAATACAAGCCCAGTTAAACAAAAGCGGTATCAGGACACATCTTGGGGTCTTCCTGCTGAGATTACTCTCTCCTTTTCTGGAGATGCCTCTCTACACCCTGCTCTACTCCTTCCCCTTCGTCTTAGTCAGTTCAGGCTGCTGTCACAAATTACCACAGACTGGTGGCTTAAACTACAGAAATGTATTTCTCATAGTTCTGGAGGCTGGGAAGTCTGAAATCAGGGTGCCAGCATTGTCGGGTTCTGGTGAGGGCCTTCTTCCTGGTTCAAGGAGGGCTGACTTCTCGATGTATCCTCACAAGGCTGACAGCAGAGAGAGGAAGCAAGCTCTCTCCTGTCTCTTCTTATA
>NW_007883377.1:0-551 GCF_000696425.1 Galeopterus variegatus
TATTCAAAGATAGCATAATTACTTTGGTAGAAGATTATAAGGGGTTTTACAAAACAAACAACAGATCTAATAAAGAATAAATTTAGCATGGTCACAAGATAAAAGATTGATATGCAAAGGCATGTGTAGTTCTATATATTACCAGTAAATATATACAATTTACAATAGCATCAAACAAATTAAGTTGGTTAAGAATACAAATGCAGAAAATCCCCCACACTCAGGTATACACTATAGAACTAACTTTGTTTTCGCTCTGTAGCTGGCCCTTAATAATTAACTAAGATTGTATCAGACCAGCTGCCTATCCTTCTTGAGGGCCCTATATCCTGTCTTGCCTGATACATTTCTCAAAGATAACATCACAGAATGGAAACCAGATGAGACCTTGGTGCCATAGATAAGGTCAGGAAGCAACTATCTGTCACACTTGAAGGCTACATCTTGTCTCCCCAATACACTTACCTATAGAAACCCCAGGTCTCAGTCAACTAGGGAGGAAGTTGGGACTCTACTCTGTGTCTCCCTGTTGAAGTCTTCCAAAATAAAAA
>NW_007883378.1:0-551 GCF_000696425.1 Galeopterus variegatus
AGTGAGCGGGAACCGGTCTGTATGTGGGATCCGAATCCTCGGCGGGAGCGCCGCCGCACTCACAAGCGGCGCACTGTAGCAGTGCGCCACCGGGCTGGCCCTATTTATTTATTTTTGAGTTAATTTTGCTTTCTTTTTTGTTTCGTTTTAATATGTGCATGTCTTTAATTTAATCCACAACTTTTGCCTACTGCCTATGTCATTTCTCAAGGCATTCTGGTGCACCAGGTATTCTACCAATTACATCTTTATGAAAAAATATCTTCTCGAGTCATCTCACCTGTTGCAATCTGGGTGGGCTGCTTCCTATACCTTATCCAGTTATCATCCTGGAATCTGTCTTCTGTATCATGCTGAGGATCCTTCCATCTCTCTCCTGTGTCTTTTCTTTTATTCATCCATTCATAATTTCATCTATTCATATTCATCAGCTATTTGTGTTATATAGCTGTGTTACATAGCTAGGATCCATTCCAGGTGCTATCTATATGTTAGGAAAGGACAAAAGGAACAAAATTCATTGCTTTTGTTGTCTTTACATTTTAGTAATA
>NW_007883379.1:0-551 GCF_000696425.1 Galeopterus variegatus
CCTTCTATTTTTTCTGCATGTTTCCTTCTATGAGTATAGATAACATTTTCTTTTAGTAAATGCATGTATCTCTATGCATAGATTTTATAATTGCTATAGACAAAAAATGTAATGAACACTTTGCCAGAAATCTATTTTCTGTGTGGGTGCTGAATATGTGCTCATTTTCCTCTGCTTGCTGACTTTACAAATATCTTCTATGTTAAATACTGATACTATTTAATCTGATTTTAAATTATAAGGTTGCAACATAGAGCAAAAGGATAATTAGGAAAGAAAAACGTTTTATATTTTTCGTCACCTGATAACATGTATGTATTTTGTCACTCACTTATTCATTCAACATTTACTGAGTGCCATCCATGCACCAGGCACTGCACAAGGTGCCAGGAATACTAACCCAATTCCTGACTCCCTAGAGTTTAAAATCTAGTGAAAGAAGCGCCCTCAAAGTTAGAGTTATAAAGTAAGTGTGACTTAAAAAGGTTTGTAAGTGTGCTGTGGGACCAAAGAGTAAGGCATGTGATGTAGACCACTCAGAGGAGTTTATG
>NW_007883380.1:0-551 GCF_000696425.1 Galeopterus variegatus
GGTTGCGATCCGTTGCCAGACACGAAAAAAGACAAAAAGGAAAAAAAAAAAAAAAACAAAGAATAAAATACACGTGCATGTGAGAGCTAGAAATACAAATTGTATATCAGTGATTCCATATGAGTGACATGCTCTTACATTTGCATTTAAAGCTAAGATTGCACAATATAAAGATGAATGATAAAATTCATGCTATTTTTAAATTTTTATTTTTCTTTACTTAGAATAGCATTAAATAGCAAATTAAAAAACACCATGACAAGTTGAGAGACCATGAGAGAAAGAAAAAAGTGTTTCTATAACAGCACTTTTTTGCTGCATTTTGAAAAAGGGGTCCCACATTTTTATTTTGCACCAGGCCTCACAAATTCTGAAGCCAGTTCTTTTAAAGATAATTGTTCCACCTCATTTTACATATGACAAAACTGAGGCTGGAAGATATTGTGTAACTTGCCCAAAATCACAGTAAGACACAGACCAGGCTCTGCAGCCCAGGTCTGACTCCCAGGCCGGTGGTCTTTCTACCATTCTTGCAGCTGCTGAAAATCCCC
>NW_007883381.1:0-551 GCF_000696425.1 Galeopterus variegatus
TTTGTCTTCATGTCTGAAAGTTAAGCTTGCTGAGGGTAAAATTTTAGTTTGATTTTTTTTTTCTTTTCAGTATTTTAAATATATTGCTTCATTTTCTTTTTTTGTCTTTTTCCATGTCCGGCAACGGATCGCAACCCTCAGTGTCGCCCCCGTACCGGACCGGGACCGGCAACGGGATCGCAGCCCTCGGTGTTGCTCCCACACCTCGCTCAGCCAGTGAGCGGGAACCGGTCTGTATGTGGGATCCGAACCCTCGGCGGGAGCGCCGCCACGCTTCCCAAGCGGTGCACTATGCCACCGGGCCGGCCCAATATATTGCTTCATTTTCTTTTCATTTTCGTTGTTTTCTCATGAAGTCTAGTGTAATTTTCATATTTTCTCTGTATGTGATGTGTTTAATACTTTGTTTTAAAGATTTTTCCTTTATAATACGTTTGAGCAATTTGGTTATGGTGTGCATAATGTCATTGGCATTGTTTTCTTACTGTCATTTTTGCTTGGGTTCATTGAGCCTACTGAATCAATATGTTCAAGTTTTTGTCAAAATTTTA